>NW_023366996.1:0-63113 GCF_902167145.1 Zea mays | reverse complement strand
GCCACACAACCCCCATTTTTGTCGAAAATAGCCATGAACGACCATTTTCAATAATACCGAAGGCTAACACCTACGGATTTTTGACCAAGAAATGGTCTCCACCAGAAATCCAAGAATGTGATCTATGGCAAGGAAACATATGTGGGGTGAGGTGTATGAGCCTCTGGTCGACGATCAATGGCCACACAACCCTAATTTTTGTCGAAAATAGCCATGAACGACCATTTTCATTGACATTGAAGGCTAACACCTACGGATTTTTGACCAAGAAATGGTCTCCACCATAAATCCAAGAATGTGATATATGGCAAGGAAACATATGTGTAGTGAGGTGTATGAGCCTCTGGTCGATGATCAATGGCCACACAACCCCCATTTTTTGTCGAAAATAGCCATGAATGACCATTTACAATAATACCGAAGGCTAACACCTACGGATTTTTGACCAAGAAATGGTCTCCACCAGAAATCCAAGAATATGATCTATGGCAAGGAAACATATGTGGGGTGAGGTGTATGAGCCTCTGGTCGACGATCAATGGCCACACAACCCCCATTTTGCCGAAAATAGCCATGAATGACCATTTTCAATAATACCGAAGGCTAACACGTACGAGTTTTTAACCAAGAAATGGTCTCCACCAGAAATCCAAGAATGTAATCTATGGCAAGGAAACATATGTGGGGTGAGGTTTATGAGCCTCTAGTCGATGATAAATGGCCACACAAGCTCCATTTTTTATGAAAATAGCCATGAGCGACCTTGAAAATAGCCATGAGCGACCATTTTCAATAATACTAGAGGCTAACACCTACGGATTTTAGACCAAGAAATGGTCTCCACTAGAAATCCAAGAATGTGATCTATGGCAAGGAAACATATGTGGGGTGAGGTGTATGAGCGTCTGGTCGATGATCAATGGCCACACAACCCCCATTTTTGTCGAAAATAGCCATGAATGACCATTTTCAATAATACCGAAGGCTAACACCTACGGATTTTGACCAAGAAATGGTATCCACCAGAAATCCAAGAATGTGATCTATGGCAAGGAAACATATGTGGGGTGAGGTGTATGAGCCTCTAGTCGATGATCAATGGCCACACAACCCCCATTTTTGTCGAAAATAGCCATGAATGATCATTTTCAAAAATACCAAAGGCTAACACGTACGGATTTTTGACCAAGAAATGGTCTCCACCAGAAATCCAAGAATGTGATCTATGGCAAGGAAACATATGTGGGGTGAGGTGTACGAGCCTCTGGTCGATGATCAATGGCCACACAACCCCCATTTTGCCAAAAATAGCCATGAATGACCATTTTCAATAATACCGAAGGCTAAAACGTACGAGTTTTTAACCAAGAAATGGTTTCCACCAGAAATCCAAGAATGTAATCTATGGCAAGGAAACATATGTGGGGTGAGGTTTATGAGCCTCTAGTCGATGATAAATGGCCACACAACCCCCATTTTTTATGAAAATAGCCATGAGCGACCTTGAAAATAGCCATGAGCGACCATTTTCAATAATACTAGAGGCTAACACCTACGGATTTTAGACCAAGAAATGGTCTCCACCAGAAATCCAAGGATGTGATCTATGGCAAGGAAACATATGTGGGGTGAGGTGTATGAGCGTCTGGTCGATGATCAATGGCCACACAACCCCCATTTTTGTCGAAAATAGCCATGAACGACCATTTTCAATAATACCGAAGGCTAACACCTACGGATTTTTGACCAAGAAACGGTCTCCACCAGAAATCCAAGAATGTGATCTATGGCAAGGAAACATATGTGGGGTGAGGTGTATGAGCCTCTGGTCGACGATCAATGGCCACACAACCCCCATTTTTTATGAAAATAGCCATGAGCGACCTTGAAAATAGCCATGAGCGACCATTTTCAATAATACTAGAGGCTAACACCTACGGATTTTAGACCAAGAAATGGTCTCCACCAGAAATCCAAGAATGTGATCTATGGCAAGGAAACATATGTGGGGTGAGGTGTATGAGCGTCTGGTCGATGATCAATGGCCACACAACCCCCATTTTTGTCGAAAATAGCCATGAACGACCATTTTCAATAATACCGAAGGCTAACACCTACGGATTTTTGACCAAGAAATGGTCTCCACCAGAAATCCAAGAATGTGATCTATGGCCAGGAAACATATGTGGGGTGAGGTGTATGAGCCTCTGGTCGATGATCAATGGCCACACAACCCCCATTTTTGTCGAAAATAGCAATGAACGACCATTTTCAATAATATCGAAGGCTAACACCTACGGATTTTTGACCAAGAAATGGTCTCCACCAGAAATCCAAGAATGTTATCTACGACAAGGAAACATATGTGGGGTGAGGTGTATGAGCGTCTGGTCGATGATCAATGGCCACACAACCCCCATTTTTGTCGAAAATAGCCATGAACGACCATTTTCAATAATACCGAAGGCTAACACCTACGGATTTTTGACCAAGAAACGGTCTCCACCAGAAATCCAAGAATGTGATCTATGGCAAGGAAACATATGTGGGGTGAGGTGTATGAGCCTCTGGTCGACGATCAATGGCCACACAACCCCCATTTTTTATGAAAATAGCCATGAGCGACCTTGAAAATAGCCATGAGCGACCATTTTCAATAATACTAGAGGCTAACACCTACGGATTTTAGACCAAGAAATGGTCTCCACCAGAAATCCAAGAATGTGATCTATGGCAAGGAAACATATGTGGGGTGAGGTGTATGAGCGTCTGGTCGATGATCAATGGCCACACAACCCCCATTTTTGTCGAAAATAGCCATGAACGACCATTTTCAATAATACCGAAGGCTAACACCTACGGATTTTTGACCAAGAAATGGTCTCCACCAGAAATCCAAGAATGTGATCTATGGCCAGGAAACATATGTGGGGTGAGGTGTATGAGCCTCTGGTCGATGATCAATGGCCACACAACCCCCATTTTTGTCGAAAATAGCAATGAACGACCATTTTCAATAATATCGAAGGCTAACACCTACGGATTTTTGACCAAGAAATGGTCTCCACCAGAAATCCAAGAATGTTATCTACGACAAGGAAACATATGTGGGGTGAGGTGTATGAGCCTCTGGTCGACGATCAATGGCCACACAACCCCCATTTTGCCGAAAATAGCCATGAATGACCATTTTCAATAATATCGAAGGCTAACACCTACGGATTTTTGACCAAGAAATGGTCTCCACCAGAAATCCAAGAATGTGATCTACGACAAGGAAACATATGTTGGGTGAGGTGTATGAGCCTCTGGTCGACGATCAATGGCCACACAACCCCCATTTTGCCGAAAATAGCCATGAATGACCATTTTCAATAATACCGAAGGCTAACACTTACGAGTTTTTAACCAAGAAATGGTTTCCACTAGAAATCCAAGAATGTAATCTATGGCAATGAAACATATGTGGGTGAGGTTTATGAGCCTCTAGTCAATGATAAATGGCCACACAACCCCCATTTTTTATGAAAATAGCCATGAGCGACCTTGAAAATAGCCATGAGCGACCATTTTCAATAATACTAGAGGCTAACACCTACGGATTTTAGACCAAGAAATGGTCTCCACCAGAAATCCAAGAATGTGATCTATGGCAAGGAAACATATGTGGGGTGAGGTGTATGAGCGTCTGGTCGATGATCAATGGCCACACAACCCCCATTTTTGTCGAAAATAGCCATGAACGACCATTTTCAATGACACTGAAGGCTAACACCTACGGATTTTTTACCAAGAAATGGTCTCCACCAGAAATCCAAGAATGTGATCTATGGCAAGGAAACATATGTGGGGTGAGGTGTATGAGCCTCTAGTCGATGATCAATGGCCACACAACCCCCATTTTTGTCGAAAATAGCCATGAATGACCATTTTCAAAAATACCAAAGGCTAACACATTCGGATTTTTAACCAAGAAATGGTCTCCACCAGAAATCCAAGAATGTGATCTATGGCAAGGAAACATATGTGGGGTGAGGTGTACGAGCCTCTGGTCGATGATCAATGGCCACACAACCCCCATTTTGCCGAAAATAGCCATGAATGACCATTTTCAATAATACCGAAGGCTAATACGTACGAGTTTTTAACCAAGAAATGGTCTCCACCAGAAATCCAAGAATGTGATCTATGGCAAGGAAACATATGTGGGGTGAGGTGTATGAGCGTCTGGTCGATGATCAATGGCCACACAACCCCCATTTTTGTCGAAAATAGCCATGAACGACCATTTTCAATAATACCGAAGGCTAACACGTACGGATTTTTGACCAAGAAATGGTCTCCACCAGAAATCCAAGAATGTGATCTATGGTAAGGAAACATATGTGGGGTGAGGTGTATGAGCCTCTAGTCGATGATCAATGGCCACACAACCCCCATTTTTGTCGAAAATAGCCATGAATGACCATTTTCAAAAATACCAAAGGCTAACACGTATGGATTTTTGACCAAGAAATGGTCTCCACCAGAAATCCAAGAATGTGATCTACGACAAGGAAACATATGTGGGGTGAGTTGTATGAGCCTCTGGTCGACGATCAATGGCCACACAACCCCCATTTTGCCGAAAATAGCCATGAATGACCATTTTCAATAATACCGAAGGCTAACACGTACGAGTTTTTAACCAAGAAGTGGTTTCCACCAGAAATCCAAGAATGTAATCTATGGCAAGGAAACATATGTGGGGTGAGGTTTATGAGCCTCTAGTCGATGATAAATGGCCACACAACCCCCATTTTTTATGAAAATAGCCATGAGCGACCTTGAAAATAGCCATGAGCGACCATTTTCAATAATACTAGAGGCTAACACCTACGGATATTAGACCAAGAAATGGTCTCCACCAGAAATCCAAGAATTTGATCTACGACAAGGAAACATATGTGGGGTGAGGTGTATGAGCCTTTGGTCGATGATCAATGGCCACACAACCCCCATTTTTGTCGAAAATAGCCATGAATGACCATTTACAATAATACCGAAGGCTAACACCTACGGATTTTTGACCAAGAAATGGTCTCCACCATAAATCCAAGAATGTGATCTATGGCAAGGAAACATATGTGGGGTGAGGTGTACGAGCCTCTGGTCGATGATCAATGGCCACACAACCCCCATTTTGCCGAAAATAGCCATGAACGACCATTTTCAATAATACCGAAGGCTAACACGTACGAGTTTTTAACCAAGAAATGGTCTCCACCAGAAATCCAAGAATGTGATCTATGGCAAGGAAACATATGTGGGGTGAGGTTTATGAGCCTCTAGTCGATGATAAATGGCCACACAACCCCCATTTTTTATGAAAATAGCCATGAGCGACCATTTTCAATAATACTAGAGGCTAAGACCTACGGATTTTTGACCAAGAAATGGTCTCCACCAGAAATCCAAGAATGTGATCTACGGCAAGGAAACATATGTGGGGTGAGGTGTATGAGCCTCTAGTCGATGATCAATGGCCACACAACCCCCATTTTTGTCGAAAATAGCCATGAATGACCATTTTCAAAAATACCAAAGGCTAACACGTACGGATTTTTAACCAAGAAATGGTCTCCACCAGAAATCCAAGAATGTGATCTATGGCAAGGAAACATATGTGGGGTGAGGTGTATGAGCCTCTGGTCGATGATCAATGGCCACACAACCCCCATTTTGCCGAAAATAGCCATGAATGACCATTTTCAATAATACCGAAGGCTAACACGTACGAGTTTTTAACCAAGAAATGGTTTCCACCAGAAATCCAAGAATGTAATCTATGGCAAGGAAACATATGTGGGGTGAGGTTTATGAGCCTCTGGTCAAAGATCAATGGCCACACAACCCCCATTTTTGTCGAAAATAGCCATGAGCGACCTTGAAAATAGCCATGAGCGACCATTTTCAATAATACTAGAGGCTAACACCTACGGATTTTAGACCAAGAAATGGTCTCCACCAGAAATCCAAGAATGTGATCTATGGCAAGGAAACATATGTGGGGTGAGGTGTATGAGCGTCTGGTCGATGATCAATGGCCACACAACCCCCATTATTTTCGAAAATAGCCATGAACGACCATTTTCAATAATACCGAAGGCTAACACCTACGGATTTTTGACCAAGAAATGGTCTCCACCAGAAATCCAAGAATGTGATCTATGGCAAGGAAACATATGTGGGGTGAGATTTATGAGCCTCTAGTCGATGATAAATGGCCACATAACCCCCATTTTTTTTATGAAAATAGCCATGAGCGACCATTTTCAATAATATTAGAGGCTAACACCTACGGATTTTTGACCAAGAAATGGTCTCCACCAGAAATCCAAGAATGTGATCTATGGCAAGGAAACATATGTGGGGTGAGGTGTATGAGCCTCTAGTCGATGATCAATGGCCACACAACCCCCATTTTTGTCGAAAATAGCCATGAATGACCATTTTCAAAAATACCAAAGGCTAACACGTACGGATTTTTGACCAAGAAATGGTCTCCACCAGAAATCCAAGAATGTGATCTATGGCAAGGATACATATATGGGGTGAGGTGTATGAGCCTCTGGTCGATGATCAATGGCCACACAACCCCCATTTTTGTCGAAAATAGCCATGAACGACCATTTTCAATAATACCGAAGGCTAACACGTACGAGTTTTTAACCAAGAAATGGTCTCCACCAGAAATCCAAGAATGTGATCTATGGCAAGGAAACATATGTGGGGTGAGGTTTATGAGCCTCTAGTCGATGATAAATGGCCACACAACCCCCATTTTTTATGAAAATAGCCATGAGCGACCTTGAAAATAGCCATGAGCGACCATTTTCAATAATACTAGAGGCTAACACCTACGGATTTTAGACCAAGAAATGGTCTCCACCAGAAATCCAAGAATGTGATCTATGGCAAGGAAACATATGTGGGGTGAGGTGTATGAGCGTCTGGTCGATGATCAATGGCCACACAACCCCCATTTTTGTCGAAAATAGCCATGAATGACCATTTACAATAATACCGAAGGCTAACAGCTACAGATATTTGACCAAGAAATGGTCTCCACCAGAAATCCAAGAATGTGATCTATGGCAAGGAAACATATGTGGGGTGAGGTGTATGAGCCTCTGGTCGATGATCAATGGCCACACAACCCCCATTTTTATGAAAATAGCCATGAGCGACCTTGAAAATAGCCATGAGCGACCATTTTCAATAATACTAGAGGCTAACACCTACGGATTTTAGACCAAGAAATGGTCTCCACCAGAAATCCAAGAATGTGATCTATGGCAAGGAAACATATGTGGGGTGAGGTGTACGAGCCTCTGGTCGATGATCAATGGCCACACAACCCCCATTTTCCCGAAAATAGTGATCAACGACCATTTTCAATAATACCGAAGGCTAACACCTACGGATTTTTGACCAAGAAATGGTCTCCACCAGAAATCCAAGAATGTGATCTATGGCAAGAAAACATACGTGGGGTGAGGTGTATGAGCCTCTGGTCGAAGATCAATGGCCACACAACCCCATTTGTGTCGAAAATAGCCATGAACGACCATTTTCAAAAATACCAAAGGCTAACACGTACGGATTTTTGACCAAGACATGGTCTCCACCAGAAATCCAAGAATGTGATCTATGGCAAGGAAACATATGTGGGGTGAGGTGTATGAGCCTCTGGTCGATGATCAATGGCCACACAACCCCCATTTTTGCCGAAAATAGCCATGAACGACCATTTTCAATAATACCGAAGGCTAACACCTACAGATTTTTGACCAAGAAATGGTCTCCACCTGAAATCCAAGAATGTGATCTATGGCAAGGAAACATATGTGTAGTGAGGTGTACGAGCCTCTGGTCGATGATCAATGGCCACAGAACCCCCATTTTGCCGAAAATAGCCATGAACGACCATTTTCAATAATACCGAAGGCTAACACCTACGGATTTTTGACCAAGAAATGGTCTCCACTAGAAATCCAAGAATGTGATCTATGGCAAGGAAACATATGTGGGGGTTGTGTGGCCATTGATCATCGACTAGAGGCTCGTACACCTCACCCCACATATGTTTCCTTGCCATAGATCACATTCTTGGATTTCTGGTGGGGACCATTTCTTGGTCAAAAATCCGTAGGTGTTAGCCTTCGGTATTATTGTAAATGGTCATTCATGGCTATTTTCGACAAAAATGGGGGTTGTGTGGCCATTGATCATCGACCATAGGCTCATACACCTCACCCCACATATGTTTCCTTGCCATAGTTCACATTCTTGGATTTCTGGTGGAGACCATTTCTTGGTTAAAAACTTGTACATGTTAGCCTTCGGTATTATTGAAAATGGTCATTCATGGCTATTTTCGGCAAAATGGGGGTTGTGTGGCCATTGATCATCGACCAGAGGCTCATACACCTCACTACACATATGTTTCCTTGCCATAGATCACATTCTTGGATTTATGGTGGAGACCATTTCTTGGTCAAAAATCCGTAGGTGTTAGCCGTCAGTGTCATTGAAAATGGTCGTTCATGGCTATTTTCGACAAAAATTAGGGTTGTGTGGCCATTGATCATCGACAAGGGGCTCGTACACCTCACCCCACACCCATTTTTTATGAAAATATCCATGAGCGACCTTGAAAATAGCCATGAGCGACCATTTTCAATAATATTAGAGGCTAAGACCTACGGATTTTTGACCAAGAAATGGTCTCCACCAGAAATCCAAGAATGTGATCTATGGCAAGGAAACATATGTGGGGTGAGGTGTATGAGCCTCTGGTCGATGATCAATGGCCACACAACCCCCATTTTGCCGAAAATAGCCATGAATGACCATTTTCAAAAATACCAAAGGCTAACACGTACGGATTTTTGACCAAGAAATGGTCTCCACCAGAAATCCAAGAATGTGATCTATGGCAAGGAAACATATGTGGGGTGAGGTGTACAAGCCTCTGGTCGGTGATCAATGGCCACACAACCCCCATTTGTGTCGAAAATAGCCATGAATGACCATTTTTAATAATACCGAAGGCTAACACCTATGGATTTTTGACCAAGAAATGGTCTCTACCATAAATCCAAGAATGTGATATATGGCAAGGAAACATATGTGTAGTGAGGCCAGACGCTCATACACCTCACCCCACATATGTTTCCTTGCCATAGATCACATTCATGGATTTCTGGTGGAGACCATTTCTTGGTCAAAAATCCGTAGGTGTTAGCCTTCGGTATTATTGAAAATGGTCGTTCATGGCTATTTTCGACAAAAATGGGGGTTGTGTGGCCATTGATCATCGACCAGAGGCTCATACACCTCACCCCACATATGTTTCCTTGCCATAGATCACATTCTTGGATTTCTGGTGGAGACCATTTCTTGGTCAAAAATCCGTAGGTGTTAGCCTTCGGTATTATTGAAAATGGTCGTTCATGGCTATTTTCATAAAAAATGGGGGTTGTGTGGCCATTGATCATCGACCAGAGGCTCATACACCTCACCCCACATATGTTTCCTTGCCATAGATCACATTCTTGGATTTCTGGTGGAGACCATTTCTTGGTCAAAAATCCGTAGGTGTTAGCCTTCGGTATTATTGTAAATGGTCATTCATGGCTATTTTCGACAAAAATGGGGGTTGTGTGGCCATTGATCATCGACCAGAGGCTCATACACCTCACCCCACATATGTTTCCTTGCCATAGATCACATTCTTGGATTTCTGGTGGAGACCATTTCTTGGTCAAAAATCCGTAGGTCTTAGCCTCTAATATTATTGAAAATGGTCGCTCATGGCTATTTTCATAAAAAATGGGGGTTGTGTGGCCATTGATCATCGACCAGACGCTCATACACCTCACCCCACATATGTTTCCTTGCCATAGATCACATTCTTGGATTTCTGGTGGAGACCATTTCTTGGTCTAAAATCCGTAGGTGTTAGCCTCTAGTATTATTGAAAATGGTCGCTCATGGCTATTTTCAAGGTCGCTCATGGCTATTTTCATAAAAAATGGGGGTTGTGTGGCCATTTATCATCGACTAGAGGCTCATAAACCTCACCCCACATATGTTTCCTTGCCATAGATTACATTCTTGGATTTCTGGTGGAAACCATTTCTTGGTTAAAAACTCGTACGTGTTAGCCTTCGGTATTATTGAAAATGGTCATTCATGGCTATTTTCGGCAAAATGGGGGTTGTGTGGCCATTGATCGTCGACCAGAGGCTCATACACCTCACCCCACATATGTTTCCTTGTCGTAGATCACATTCTTGGATTTCTGGTGGAGACCATTTCTTGGTCAAAAATCCGTAGGTGTTAACCTTCGATATTATTGAAAATGGTCGTTCATGGCTATTTTCGACAAAAATGGGGGTTGTGTGGCCATTGATCATCGACCAGAGGCTCATACACCTCACCCCACATATGTTTCCTTGCCATAGATCACATTCTTGGATTTCTGGTGGAGACCATTTCTTGGTCAAAAATCCGTAGGTCTTAGCCTCTAATATTATTGAAAATGGTCGTTCATGGCTATTTTCGACAAAAATGGGGGTTGTGTGGCCATTGATCATCGACCAGAGGCTCATACACCTCACCCCACATATGTTTCCTTGCCATAGATCACATTCTTGGATTTCTGGTGGAGACCATTTCTTGGTCAAAAATCCGTAGGTGTTAGCCTTCGGTATTATTGAAAATGGTCGTTCATGCTATTTTCTACAAAAATAGGGGGGTTGTGTGGCCATTGATCATCGACCAGACGCTCATACACCTCACCCCACATATGTTTCCTTGCCATAGATCACATTCTTGGATTTCTGGTGGGGACCATTCCTTGGTCTAAAATCCGTAGGTGTTAGCCTCTAGTATTATTGAAAATGGTCGCTCATGGCTATTTTCAAGGTCGCTCATGGCTATTTTCATAAAAAATGGGGGTTGTGTGGCCATTTATCATCGACTAGAGGCTCATAAACCTCACCCCACATATGTTTCCTTGCCATATATTACATTCTTGGATTTCTGGTGGAAACCATTTCTTGGTTAAAAACTCGTACGTGTTAGCCTTCGGTATTATTGAAAATGGTCATTCATGGCTATTTTCGGCAAAATGGGGGTTGTGTGGCCATTGATCATCGACTAGAGGCTCGTACACCTCACCCCACATATGTTTCCTTGCCATAGATCACATTCTTGGATTTCTGGTGGAGACCATTTCTTGGACAAAAATCCGTACGTGTTAGCCTTTGGTATTTTTGAAAATGGTCATTCATGGCTATTTTCGACAAAAATGGGGGTTGTCTGGCCATTGATCATCGACTAGAGGCTCATACACCTCACCCCACATATGTTTCCTTGCCATAGATCACATTCTTGGATTTCTGGTGGAGACCATTTCTTGGTCAAAAATCCGTAGGTGTTAGCCTTCGGTATTATTGAAAATGGTCGTTCATGGCTATTTTCGACAAAAATGGGGGTTGTGTGGCCATTGATCATCGACCAGACGCTCATACACCTCACCCCACATATGTTTCCTTGTCATAGATCACATTCTTGGATTTCTGGTGGAGACCATTTCTTGGTCTAAAATCCGTAGGTGTTAGCCTCTAGTAATATTGAAAATGGTCGCTCATGGCTATTTTCAAGGTCGTTCATGGCTATTTTCGACAAAAATGGGGGTTGTGTGGCCATTGATCATCGACCAGACGCTCATACACCTCACCCCACATATGTTTCCTTGCCATAGATCACATTCTTGGATTTCTGGTGGAAACCATTTCTTGGTTAAAAACTCGTACGTGTTAGCCTTCGGTATTATTGAAAATGGTCATTCATGGCTATTTTCGACAAAAATGGGGGTTGTGTGGCCATTGACCATCGACCAGAGGCTCATACACCACACCCCACATATGTTTCCTTGCCATAGATCACATTCTTGGATTTCTGGTGGAGACCATTTCTTGGTCAAAAATCCGTAGGTGTTAGCCTTCGGTATTATTGTAAGTGGTCATTCTATGGCAAGGAAACATATGTGGGGTGAGGTGTATGAGCGTCTGGTCGATGATCAATGGCCACACAACCCCCATTTTTGCCGAAAATAGCCATGAGCGACCATTTTCAATAATACTAGAGGCTAAGACCTACGGATTTTTGACCAAGAAATGGTCTCCACCAGAAATCCAAGAATGTGATCTATGGCAAGGAAACATATGTGGGGTGAGGTGTATGAGCCTCTGGTCGATGATCAATGGCCGCACAACCCCCATTTTTGTCGAAAATAGCCATGAATGACCATTTTCAATAATACCGAAGGCTAACAGTGACCATTTTCAATAATACTAGAGGCTAAGACCTACGGATTTTTGACCAAGAAATGGTCTCCACCAGAAATCCAAGAATGTGATCTATGGCAAGGAAACATATGTGGGGTGAGGTGTATGAGCCTCTGGTCGATGATCAATGGCCACACAACCCCCATTTTTTATGAAAATAGCCATGAGCGACCTTGAAAATAGCCATGAGCGACCATTTTCAATAATACTAGAGGCTGACACGTACGGATTTTTGACCAAGAAATGGTCTTAGCCTCTAATATTCTTGGATTTCTGGTGGAGACCATTTCTTGGTCAAAAATCCGTAGGTGTTAGCCTTCGATATTATTGAAAATGGTCATTCATGGCTATTTTCGACAAAAATGGGGGTTGTGTGGCCATTGATCATCGACCAGAGGCTCGTACACCTCACTACACATATGTTTCCTTGCCATAGATCACATTCTTGGATTTCTGGTGGAGACGATTTCTTGGTCAAAAATCCGTAGGTGTTAGCCTTCTGTATTATTGAAAATGGTCGTTCATGGCTATTTTCGACAAAAATGGGGGTTGTGTGGCCATTGATCATCGACCAGACGCTCATACACCTCACCCCACATATGTTTCCTTGTCGTAGATCACATTCTTGGATTTCTGGTGGAGACCATTTCTTGGTCAAAAATCCGTAGGTCTTAGCCTCTAATATTATTGAAAATGGTCGCTCATGGCTATTTTCATAAAAAATGGGGGTTGTGTGGCCATTTATCATCGACTAGAGGCTCATAAATCTCACCCCACATATGTTTCCTTGCCATAGATCACATTCTTGGATTTCTGGTGGAGACCATTTCTTGGTCAAAAATCCGTAGGTGTTAGCCTTCGGTATTATTGTAAATGGTCATTCATGGCTATTTTCGGCAAAATGGACCATTTCTTGGTCAAAAATCCGTAGGTGTTAGCCTTCGGTATTATTGAAAATGGTCGTTCATGGCTATTTTTGACAAAAATGGGGGTTGTGTGGCCATTGATCATCGACTAGAGGCTCATACACCTCACCCCACATATGTTTCCTTGCCATAGATCACATTCTTGGATTTCTGGTGGAGACCATTTCTTGGTCAAAAATTCGTAGGTGTTAGCCTTCGGTATTATTGTAAATGGTCATTCATGGCTATTTTCGGCAAAATGGGGGTTCTGTGGCCATTGATCATCGACCAGAGGCTCGTACACCTCACCCCACATATGTTTCCTTGCCATAGATCACATTCTTGGATTTCTGGTGGAGACCATTTCTTGGTCAAAAATCCGTAGGTGTTAGCCTTTGGTATTTTTGAAAATGTCGTTCATGGCTATTTTCGGCAAAATGGGGGTTGTGCGGCCATTGATCGTCGACTAGAGGCTCATACACCTCACCCCACATATATTTCCTTGCCATAGATCACATTCTTGGATTTATGGTGGAGACCATTTCTTGGTCAAAAATTTGTAGGTGTTAGCCTTCAGTGTCATTGAAAATGGTCGTTCATGGCTATTTTCGACAAAAATTAGGGTTGTGTGGCCATTGATCGTCGACCAGAGGCTCATACACCTCACCCCACATATGTTTCCTTGCCATAGATCACATTCTTGGATTTCTGGTGGAGACCATTTCTTGGTCAAAAATCCGTAGGTGTTAGCCTTCGGTATTATTGAAAATGGTCGTTCATGGCTATTTTCGACAAAAATGGAGGTTGTGTGGCCATTGATCATCGACCAGAGGCTCATACACCTCACCCCACATATGTTTCCTTGCCATAGATCACATTCTTGGATTTCTGGTGGAGACCATTTCTTGGTCAAAAATTCGTAGGTCTTAGCCTTCGGTATTATTGAAAATGGTCATTCATGGCTATTTTCGGCAAAATGGGGGTTGTGTGGCCATTGATCATCGACCATAGGCTCATACACCTCACCCCACATATGTTTCCTTGCCATAGATCACATTCTTGGATTTCTGGTGGAGACCATTTCTTGGTCAAAAATCCGTAGGTGTTAGCCTTCGGTATTATTGTAAATGGTCATTCATGGCTATTTTCGACAAAAATGGGGGTTGTGTGGCCATTAATCATCGACCAGAGGCTCATAAAAAATTGGGGGTTGTGTGGACATTTATCATCGACTAGAGGCTCATAAACCTCACCCCACATATGTTTCCTTGCCATAGATCACATTCTTGGATTTCTGGTGGAGACCATTTCTTGGACAAAAATCCGTAGGTCTTAGCCTCTAGTATTATTGAAAATGGTCGCTATTAGCCTTCGGTATTATTGAAAATGGTCATTCATGGCTATTTTCGACAAAAATGGGGGTTGTGTGGCCATTGATCATCGACTAGAGGCTCATACACCTCACTACACATATGTTTCCTTGCCATAGATCACATTCTTGGATTTCTGGTGGAGACCATTTCTTGGTCTAAAATCCGTAGGTGTTAGCCTCTAGTATTATTGAAAATGGTCGCTCATGGCTATTTTCAAGGTCGCTCATGGCTATTTTCATAAAAAATGGGGGTTGTGTGGCCATTTATCATCGACTAGAGGCTCATAAACCTCACCCCACATATGTTTCCTTGCCATAGATTACATTCTTGGATTTCTGGTGGAAACCATTTCTTGGTTAAAAACTCGTATGTGTTAGCCTTCGGTATTATTGAAAATGGTCGTTCATGGCTATTTTCAAGGTCGCTCATGGCTATTTTCAAGGTCGCTCATGGCTATTTTCATAAAAAATGGGGGTTGTGTGGCCATTGATCGTCGACCAGAGGCTCATACACCTCACCCCACATATGTTTCCTTGCCATAGATCACATTCTTGGATTTCTGGTGGAGACCATTTCTTGGTCAAAAATCCGAATGTGTTAGCCTCCGGTATTTTTGAAAATGGTCATTCATGGCTATTTTCGACAAAAATGGGGGTTGTGTGGCCATTGATCATCGACCAGACGCTCATACACCTCACCCCACATATGTTTCCTTGCCATAGATCACATTCTTGGATTTATGGTGGAGACCATTTCTTGGTCAAAAATCCGTAGGTGTTAGCCTTCAGTGTCATTGAAAATGGTCGTTCATGGCTATTTTCGACAAAAATTAGGGTTGTGTGGCCATTGATCGTCGACCAGAGGCTCATACACCTCACCCCACATATGTTTCCTTGCCATAGATCACACCATAGATTACATTCTTGGATTTCTGGTGGAAACCATTTCTTGGTTAAAAACTCGTACGTGTTAGCCTTCGGTATTATTGAAAATGGTCATTCATGGCTATTTTCGACAAAAATGGGGGTTATGTGGCCATTGATCATCGACTAGGGGCTCATACACCTCACCCCACATATCTTTCCTTGCCATAGATCACATTCTTGGATTTCTGGTGGAGACCATTTCTTGGTCAAAAATCCGTAGGTGTTAGCCTTCGGTATTATTGTAAATGGTCATTCTATGGCAAGGAAACATATGTGGGGTGAGGTGTATGAGCGTTTGGTCGATGATCAATGGCCACACAACCCCCATTTTTGCCGAAAATAGCCATGAGCGACCATTTTCAATAATACTAGAGGCTAAGACCTACGGATTTTTGACCAAGAAATGGTCTCCACCAGAAATCCAAGAATGTGATCTATGGCAAGGAAACATATGTGGGGTGAGGTGTATGAGCCTCTGGTCGATGATCAATGGCCACACAACCCCCATTTTTGTCGAAAATAGCCATGAATGACCATTTACAATAATACCGAAGGCTAACACCTACGGATTTTTGACCAAGAAATGGTCTCCACCAGAAATCCAAGAATGTGATCTATGGCAAGGTAACATATGTGGGGTGAGGTGTATGAGCGTCTGGTCGATGATCAATGGCCACACAACCCCCATTTCTTGGTTAAAAATCCGTAGGTGTTAGCCTTCGGTATTATGGAAAATGGTCGTTCATGGCTATTTTCGACAAAAATGGGGGTTGTGTGGCCATTGATCATCGACCAGAGGCTCATACACCTCACCCCACATATGTTTCCTTGCCATAGATCACATTCATGGATTTCTGGTGGAGACCATTTCTTGGTCAAAAATCCGTAGGTCTTAGCCTTCGGTATTATTGAAAATGGTCATTCATGGCTATTTTCGGCAAAATGGGGGTTGTGTGGCCATTGATCATCGACCATAGGCTCATACACCTCACCCCACATATGTTTCCTTGCCATAGATCACATTCTTGGATTTCTGGAGGAGACCATTTCTTGGTCAAAAATCCGTAGGTGTTAGCCTTCGGTATTATTGTAAATGGTCATTCATGGCTATTTTCGACAAAAATGGGGGTTGTGTGGCCATTGATCATCGACCAGAGGCTCATAAAAAATGGGGGTTGTGTGGCCATTTATCATCGACTAGAGGCTCATAAACCTCACCCCACATATGTTTCCTTGCCATAGATCACATTCTTGGATTTCTGGTGGAGACCATTTCTTGGTCAAAAATCCGTAGGTCTTAGCCTCTAGTATTATTGAAAATGGTCGCTGTTAGCCTTCGGTATTATTGAAAATGGTCATTCATGGCTATTTTCGACAAAAATGGGGGTTGTGTGGCCATTGATCATCGACTAGAGGCTCATACACCTCACTACACATATGTTTCCTTGCCATAGATCACATTCTTGGATTTCTGGTGGAGACCATTTTTTGGTCTAAAATCCGTAGGTGTTAGCCTCTAGTATTATTGAAAATGGTCGCTCATGGCTATTTTCAAGGTCGCTCATGGCTATTTTCAAAAACAAATGGGGGTTGTGTGGCCATTTATCATCGACCAGAGGCTCATACACCTCACCCCACATATGTTTCCTTGCCATAGATCACATTCTTGGATTTCTGGTGGAGACCATTTCTTGGTCAAAAATCCGTAGGTGTTAGCCTTTGATATTATTGAAAACGGTCATTCATGGCTATTTTCGGCAAAATGGGAGTTGTGTGGCCATTGATCATCGACTAGAGGCTCATACACCTCACCCCACATATGTTTCCTTGTCGTAGATCACATTCTTGGATTTCTGGTGGAGACCATTTCTTGGTCTAAAATCCGTAGGTGTTAGCCTCTAGTATTATTGAAAATGGTCGCTCATGGCTATTTTCGACAAAAATGGGGGTTGTGTTGCCATTGATCATCGACCAGAGGCTCGTACACTTCACCCCACATATGTTTTCTTGCCATAGATCATAATCTTGGATTTCTCGTGGAGACTATTTCTTGGTTAAAAACTCGTACGTGTTAGCCTTCGGTATAATTGTAAATGGTCATTCATGGCTATTTTCGGCAAAATGGGGGTTGTGTGGCCATTGATCATCGACCAGAGGCTCATACACCTCACCCCACATATGTTTCCTTGCCATAGATCACATTCTTGGATTTCTGGTGGCGACCATTTCTTGCTCAAAAATCCGTAGGTGTTAGCCTTCGGTATTATTGAAAATGGTCATTCATGGCTATTTTCGACAAAAATGGGGGTTGTGTGGCCATTGATCATCGACCAGACGCTCATACACCTCACCCCACATATGTTTCCTTGCCATAGATCACATTCTTGGATTTCTGGTGGAGACCATTGAAAGGGAATTAGGCTTACACCTAGTTCCTATATAATTTTGGTGGTTGAATTGCCCAACACAAATCTTTATACTAACTAGTTTGTTCTAGTGTATAAGTTATACAGGTGCAAAAGGTTCACACTTAGCCAATAAAAAGACCAAGTGTTGGGTTCAACAAAAGAGCAAAGGAGCAACCGAAGGCTCCTCTGGTCTGGCGCACCGGACTGTCCGGTGCACCACCAGACAGTGTCCGGTGCACCAGAGGACTTCAACGAGAACTCGTCGCCTTCGGGAATTCTCCAGAGCCGGCGCGCTATAATTCACCGGACTGTCCGGTGTACACCGGACGGTGTCCGGTGCTCCAACGGGACGCAGCTCAGGAACTCGCCAGCCTCGGGAAATCAGAGCGGCTGCTCCGCTATAATTCACCGGACATGTCCGGTGTGCACCGGACTGTCCGGTGCATCCACGGAGCAAAGGCTACTTCGGCGCCAACGGCTACCTGCGATGCATTTAATGCGCGCGCAGCGCGCGCAGAAGTCAGAGTCGCCCATGCCGGCGCACCGGACAGTGAACAGTGCATGTCCGGTGCGCCACCGGACATCGAGACGGGCCCAGAAGTCAGAACTCCAACGGTCAGATTCCAACGGCACTGGTGACGTGGCAGGGGCACCGGACATGTCCGGTGTGCACCGGACTGTCCGGTGCGCCATCGAACAGACAGCCTCCACCAACGGTTTTTTTGGTGGTTGGGGCTATAAATACCCCAACCACCCAACCATTCATTGCATCCAAGTTTTCCACTTCCCAACTACTTACAAGAGCTCTAGCATTCAATTTTAGACACACCAAAGGGATCAAATCCTCTCCAAATTCCACACAACGCCCTAGTGACTAGAGAGAGAGATTTGCTTGTGTTCTTTCGAGCTCTTGCGCTTGGATTGCTTTCTTCTTTCTTGATTCCTTCATTGCGATCAAACTCACTTGTAATTGAGGCAAGAGACACCAAACTTGTGGTGGTCCTTGTGGGAACTTTGTGTTCCAAGTGATTGAGAAGAGAAAGCTCACTCGATCCGTGGGATCGTTTGAGAGAGGGAAGGGTTGAAAGAGACCCGACCTTTGTGGCCTCCTCAACGGGGAGTAGGTTTGAGAGTACCGAACCTCGGTAAAACAAATCCGCGTGTCACACTCTTCATTTGCTTGCGATTTGTTTTCCACCCTCTCTCGCGGACTCGGTTTCATATTTCTAACTCTAACCCGGCTTGTAGTTGTGTTTATATTTGTAAATTTCAGTTTCGCCCTATTCACCCCCCCCTCTAGGCGACTATCAATTGGTATCAAAGCCAGGTTCTTCATTAGAGCCTAACCGCTCGAAGTAATGTCGGGAGATCACGCCAAGAAGGAGATGGAGACCGGCGAAAAGCCCACTACAAGCCACGGGAGCACTTCATCGGAAGAGTCCCGCACTAAGAGGAAGGAGAAGAAGAAGAGCTCCTCCAACAAAGGGAAGGAGAAGAAATCTTCTTCTCACCACAAAGAGAAGAAGGAGAAATCTTCCTCTCACAAGCCTCATCGGAGTGGGGACAAGCACAAGAGGATGAGGAAAGTCGTCTACTACGAGACCGACACTTCATCAACATCCACCTCCGGCTCCGACGCGGCGTCCGTCACTTCTAAACGCCAAGAGCGTAAGAAGTATAGTAAGATTCCCCTAAGCTACCCTCGCATTTCTAAACATACACCTTTACTTTCCGTCCCATTAGGCAAACCACCAACTTTTGATGGTGAATATTACGCTAGGTGGAGCGATTTAATGCGATTTCATCTAACCTCGCTCCACAAAATTATATGGGATGTTGTTGAGTTTGGTGCACAGGTACCGTCCGTAGGGGATGAAGACTATGATGAGGATGAGGTGGCCCAAATCGAGCACTTCAACTCTCAAGAAACAACAATACTCCTTGCCTCTTTAAGTAGAGAGGAGTATAACAAAGTTCAAGGGTTGAAGAGCGCCAAGGAGGTTTGGGATGTGCTCAAAACCGCGCACGAGGGAGATGAGCTCACAAAGATCACCAAGCGGGAAACGATCGAGGGGGAGCTCGGTCGGTTCCGGCTTCGCAAAGGGGAAGAGCCACAACACATGTACAACCGGCTCAAGACCTTGGTGAACCAAGTGCGCAACCTCGGGAGCAAGAAGTGGGACGACCACGAAGTGGTTAAGGTTATTCTAAGATCTCTCATTTTCCTTAACCCCACTCAAGTTCAATTAATTCGTGGTAATCCTAGATATACTAAAATGACCCCAGAGGAAGTTATCGGGAATTTTGTAAGTTTTGAGTGCATGATCAAAGGCTCGAGGGAGATCAACGAGCTTGATGATCCCTCCACATCCGAAGCTCAACACGTCGCATTCAAGGCGACAGAGGAAAAGAAGGAGGAGTCTACACCAAGTAGACAACCAATCGACGCCTCCAAGCTCGACAATGAGGAAATGGCGCTCGTCATCAAGAGCTTCCGCCAAATCCTCAAGCAAAGGAGGGGGAAAGACTACAAGTCCCGCTCCAAGAAAGTTTGCTACAAGTGTGGTAAGCCCGGTCACTTTATTGCAAAATGTCCATTATCAAGTGACAGTGACAGGGATAACGACAAGAAGGGCAAGAGGATAGAAAAGAAGAGGTACTACAAGAAGAAGGGCGGCGATGCCCATGTTTGTCGGGAGTGGGACTCCGACGAGAGCTCAAGCGACTCCTCCGACGACGAGGACGCCGCCAACATCGCCGTCACCAAGGGACTCCTCTTCCCCAACGTCGGCCACAAGTGCCTCATGGAAAAGGACGGCAAACGGAAGAAGGTTAAATCTAACTCCTCCACTAAATATGAGTCTTCTAGTGATGATAATGCTAGTGATGAGGAGGATAACTTGCGATCTCTTTTTGCCAACCTCAACATGCAACAAAAGGAAAAACTTAATGAATTGATTAGTGCCATTCATGAAAAGGATGATCTCTTGGACACTCAAGAGGACTTCCTTATTAAAGAAAATAAGAAGCATGTTAAGGTTAAAAATGCTTATGCTCTAGAAGTAGAAAAATGTCAAAAACTATCTAGTGAGCTAAGCACTTGCCATGAGATGATTGACAACCTTAGAAATGAAAATGCTAGTTTAAATGCTAAGGTTGATTCTCGTGTTTGTGATATTTCAATTCCCAATCTTAGAAACAATAATGATGATTTACTTGCTAAGATTGAAGAATTGAATGTATCTCTTGCTAGCCTTAGATTAGAAAATGAAAACTTGATTGCTAAGGCTAAAGATTTTGATGTTTGCAAAGTTACAATTTCCGATCTTAGAGATAAGAATGATATATTACGTGCTAAGATTGTTGAACTTAATTCTTGCAAACCATCTACATCTACCATTGAGCATGTCACTATTTGTACTAGATGTAGAGATATTGATGTTGATGCTATTCATGATCACATGATTTTGATTAAACAACAAAATGATCATATAGCAAAATTAGATGCTAAAATTGTCGAGCATAACTTAGAAAATGAAAAGTTTAAATTTGCTAGAAGTATGCTCTATAATGGGAGACGCCCGGGCATCAAGGATGGCATTGGCTTTCAAAGGGGAGACAATGTCAAACTTAATGCCCCTCCTAAAAGATTGTCCAACTTTGTTAAGGGCAAGGCTCCCATGCCTCAGGATAACGAGGGTTACATTTTATACCCTGCCGGTTATCCCGAGGACAAAATTAGGAGAATTCACTCTAGGAAGTCTCACTCTGGCCCTAATCATGCTTTTATGTATAAGGGTGAGACATCTAGCTCTAGGCAACCAACCCGTGCTAAGTTGCCTAAGAAGAAAACTCCTATTGCATCAAATGATCATGATATTTCTTTTAAAACTTTTGATGCATCTTATGTTTTGACTAACAAATCCGGCAAGGTAGTTGCCAAGTTTGTTGGGGGCAAACACAAGGGGTCAAAGACTTGTGATTGGATACCCAAAGTTCTTGTTTCTAATGCCAAAGGACCCAAAACCGTTTGGGTACCTAAAGTTAAGAACTAAAATTGTTTTGTAGGTTTATGCATCCGGGGGCTCAAGTTGGATACTCGACAGCGGGTGCACAAACCATATGACAGTGGAGAAAAGGATGTTCTCCTCCTATGAGAAAAACCAAGATCCCCAACGAGCTATCACATTCGGGATGGAAATCAAGGTTTGGTCAAAGGTCTTGGTAAAATTGCTATATCTCCTGACCATTCAATTTCCAATGTTTTTCTTGTAGATTCTTTAGATTACAATTTGCTTTCCGTTTCGCAATTATGTCAAATGGGCTACAACTGTCTATTTACTGATGTAGGTGTCACTGTCTTTAGAAGAAGTGATGATTCAATAGCATTTAAGGGTGTGTTAGAGGGTCAGCTATACTTAGTAGATTTTGATAGAGCTGAACTCGACACATGCTTAATTGCTAAGACTAACATGGGTTGGCTCTGGCACCGCCGACTAGCCCATGTTGGGATGAAGAATCTTCATAAGCTTCTAAAGGGAGAACACATTTTAGGACTAACAAATGTTCATTTTGAGAAAGACAGGATTTGTAGTGCATGTCAGGCAGGAAAGCAAGTTGGAGCCCATCATCCACACAAGAACATCATGACGACCGAAAGACCACTGGAGCTCCTACACATGGACCTATTCGGCCCGATTGCTTACATAAGCATCGGCGGGAGTAAGTATTGTCTTGTAATAGTGGATGATTATTCTCGCTTCACTTGGGTATTCTTTTTACAGGAAAAATCTCAAACCCAGGAGACCTTAAAGGGATTCTTGAGACGGGCTCAAAATGAGTTTGGCTTAAGGATCAAGAAAATAAGAAGCGACAACGGGACGGAGTTCAAGAACTCTCAAATCGAAGGCTTTCTTGAGGAAGAGGGCATCAAGCATGAGTTCTCTTCTCCCTACACCCCACAACAAAATAGTGTAGTGGAGAGGAAGAATCGAACTCTATTAGACATGGCAAGGACCATGCTTGATGAGTACAAGACTTCGGATCGGTTTTGGGCCGAGGCGGTCAACACCGCTTGCTACGCCATCAACCGGTTGTATCTACACCGAATCCTCAAGAAGACATCATATGAACTCCTAACCGGTAAAAAGCCCAACATTTCATATTTTAGAGTCTTTGGTAGCAAATGCTTTATTCTTATTAAAAGAGGTAGAAAATCTAAATTTGCTCCTAAGACTGTGGAAGGCTTTTTACTTGGTTATGACTCAAACACAAGGGCATATAGGGTCTTTAACAAGTCCACTGGACTAGTTGAAGTCTCATGTGACGTTGTGTTTGATGAAACTAACGGCTCTCAAGTAGAGCAAGTTGATCTTGATGAGATAGGTGATGAAGAGGCTCCGTGCATCGCGCTAAGGAACATGTCCATTGGGGATGTGTGTCCTAAGGAATCCGAAGAGCTTCCAAAAGCACAAGATCAACCATCCTCCTCCACGCGAGCATCTCCACCAACTCAAAATGAGGATGAGGCTCAAGTTGATGAAGTAGAAGATCAAGCAATTGAGCCACCTCAAGATGATGGCAATGATCAAGGGGGAGATGCAAATGAGGAAGACAAGGAGGAAGAGGAACAAAGGCCGCCACACCCAAGAGTCCACCAAGCAATCCAACGAGATCACCCCGTCGACACCATCCTCGGCGACATTCATAAGGGGGTAACTACTAGATCTCGTGTTGCACATTTTTGTGAACATTACTCGTTTGTTTCCTCTATTGAGCCACACAGGGTAGAGGAAGCACTACAAGATTCGGATTGGGTGGTGGCGATGCAAGAAGAGCTCAACAACTTCACTAGGAATGAGGTATGGCATTTAGTTCCACGTCCTAACCAAAATGTTGTAGGAACCAAATGGGTCTTCCGCAACAAGCAAGACGAGCATGGTGTGGTGATAAGGAACAAAGCTCGACTTGTGGCCAAGGGATACTCCCAAGTCGAAGGTTTGGATTTCGGTGAAACCTATGCACCCGTAGCTAGGCTTGAGTCAATTCGTATATTATTAGCCTATGCTACTTACCATGGCTTTAAGCTTTATCAAATGGACGTGAAAAGTGCCTTCCTCAATGGACCAATCAAGGAAGAGGTCTATGTTGAGCAACCTCCCGGCTTTGAAGACAGTGAGTATCCTAACCATGTCTATAAGCTCTCTAAGGCGCTTTACGGGCTCAAGCAAGCCACAAGAGCATGGTATGAATGCCTTAGGGATTTCCTTATTGCTAATGGCTTCAAAGTCGGAAAAGCCGATCCTACTCTATTCACTAAAACTCTTGACAATGATTTGTTTGTATGCCAAATTTATGTTGATGATATCATATTTGGGTCTACTAACGAATCTACTTGTGAAGAATTTAGTAGGATCATGACACAAAAGTTCGAGATGTTGATGATGGGGGAGTTGAAGTATTTTCTAGGATTCCAAGTCAAACAACTCCAAGAGGGCACCTTCATCAGCCAAACAAAGTACACTCAAGACATTCTAACCAAGTTTGGGATGAAGGATGCCAAACCCATCAAGACACCCATGGGAACTAATGGGCATCTCGACCTCGACACGGGAGGTAAGTCCGTGGATCAAAAGGTATACCGGTCGATGATAGGTTCATTACTCTATTTATGTGCATCTCGACCGGACATTATGCTTTCCCTTTGCATGTGTGCAAGATTCCAATCCGACCCTAAGGAATCCCACCTTACGACCGTAAAACGAATCTTGAGATATTTGGCTTATACTCCTAAGTTTGGGCTTTGGTACCCTCGGGGATCCACTTTTGATTTAATTGGTTATTCGGATGCCGATTGGGCGGGGTGTAAGATTAATAGAAAGAGCACATCAGGGACTTGCCAGTTCTTGGGAAGATCCTTGGTGTCTTGGGCCTCAAAGAAGCAAAATTCGGTCGCTCTTTCAACCGCCGAAGCCGAGTACATTGCCGCAGGTCATTGTTGCGCGCAATTGCTTTGGATGAGGCAAACCCTGCGGGACTACGGTTACAAATTAACCAAAGTCCCTTTGCTATGTGATAATGAGAGTGCAATCAAAATGGCCGACAATCCCGTCGAGCATAGCCGCACTAAGCACATAGCCATTCGGTATCATTTTCTTAGGGATCACCAACAAAAGGGAGATATTGAGATTGCATACATTAATACTAAAGATAAATTAGCCGATATCTTTACCAAACCACTTGATGAACAAACTTTTACCAAACTTAGGCATGAGCTCAATATTCTTGATTCTAGAAATTTCTATTGCTAACTTGCACACATAGCTCATGAATATACCTTTGATCATGTCTCTTTCATATGCTATGACTAATGTGTTTTCAAGTCTACTTCAAATCAAGTCATAGGTGCATTGAAAGGGCATTGGAGTCTTCGGCGAAGACAAAGGCTTCCACTCCGTCAACTCATCCTTCGCCGTCACTCCGAGCCGCTCTCTATCCTTGGGGGAGAGAGCAAAACAAAAGGACTCCTACTTTGGTATAATCTTCACTCTTTTATTTATGACCAAGGGAGGAGAAAGTTATTTGAAGGGCTCTAATGACTCCGTTTTTGGCGATTCATGCCAAAGGGGGAGGAAGTATTAGCCCAAAGCAAAAGGACCGCACCACCACCTAATTTTAAAATGTAATTTCCAATTGTCAATTTGGTATCTTAATGTGTTCAAAAAGGGGAGAAAGTAGTATTTCAAAATTGTTTCATCAAAACCCTCTTGAACACTAAGAGGAGATTTTATTTAGGGGGAGTTTTGTTTAGTCAAAGGAAAAGCATTTGGAACAGGGGGAGAAAATTTCAAATCTTTAAAATACTTTGCAAACTCTTATTCATTTACCCTTGACTATTTGCAAAAGAACTTTGAAAAGATTTAGAAAAGATTTTGCAAAAACAAAACATGTGGTGCAAGCGTGGTCCAAAATGTTAAAAATGAAGAAACAATCCATGCATATCTTGTAAGTATTTATATTGGCTCAATTCCAAGCAACCTTTGCACTTATATTATGCAAACTAGTTCAATTATGCACTTCTATATTTGCTTTGGTTTGTGTTGGCATCAATCACCAAAAAGGGGGAGATTGAAAGGGAATTAGGCTTACACCTAGTTCCTATATAATTTTGGTGGTTGAATTGCCCAACACAAATCTTTGGACTAACTAGTTTGTTCTAGTGTATAAGTTATACAGGTGCAAAAGGTTCACACTTAGCCAATAAAAAGACCAAGTGTTGGGTTCAACAAAAGAGCAAAGGAGCAACCGAAGGCTCCTCTGGTCTGGCGCACCGGACTGTCCGGTGCACCACTGGACAGTGTCCGGTGCACCAAAGGACTTCAACGCGAACTCGTCGCCTTCGGGAATTCTCCAGAGCCGGCGCGCTATAATTCACCGGACTGTCCGGTGCTCCAACGGGACGCGGCTCAGGAACTCGCCAGCCTCGGGAAATCAGAGCGGCTGCTCCGCTATAATTCACCGGACATGTCCGGTGTGCACCGGACTGTCCGGTGCATCCACGGAGCAACGGCTACTTCGGAGCCAACGGCTACCTGCGATGCATTTAATGCGCGCGCAACGCGCGCAGAAGTCAGAGTCGCCCATGCCGGCGCACCGGACAGTGAACAGTGCATGTCCGGTGCGCCACCGGACATCGAGGCGGGCCCAGAAGTCAGAACTCCAACGGTCAGATTCCAACGGCACTGGTGACGTGGCAGGGGCACCGGACATGTCCGGTGCGCCATCGAACAGACAGCCTCCACCAACGGTTATTTTGGTGGTTGGGGCTATAAATACCCCAACCACCCAACCATTCATTGCATCCAAGTTTTCCACTTCCCAACTACTTACAAGAGCTCTAGCATTCAATTCTAGACACACCAAAGAGATCAAATCCTCTCCAAATTCCACACAACGCCCTAGTGACTAGAGAGAGAGATTTGCTTGTGTTCTTTCGAGCTCTTGCGCTTGGATTGCTTTCTTCTTTCTTGATTCCTTCATTGCGATCAAACTCACTTGTAATTGAGGCAAGAGACACCAAACTTGTGGTGGTCCTTGTGGGTACTTTGTGTTCCAAGTGATTGAGAAGAGAAAGCTCACTCGATCCGTGGGATCGTTTGAGAGAGGGAAGGGTTGAAAGAGACCCGGCCTTTGTGGCCTCCTCAACGGGGAGTAGGTTTGAGAGAACCGAACCTCGGTAAAACAAATCCGCGTGTCACACTCTTCATTTGCTTGCGATTTGTTTTCCACCCTCTCTCGCGGACTCGGTTTCATATTTCTAACGCTAACCCGGCTTGTAGTTGTGTTTATATTTGTAAATTTCAGTTTCGCCCTATTCACCCCCCCCCTCTAGGCGACTATCAACCATTTCTTGGTCTAAAATCCGTAGGTGTTAGCCTCTAGTATTATTGAAAATGGTCGCTCATGGCTATTTTCATAAAAAATGGGGGTTGTGTGGCCATTGATCATCGACCAGAGGCTCGTACACTTCACCCCACATATGTTTCCTTGCCATATATTACATTCTTGGATTTCTGGTGGAAACCATTTCTTGGTTAAAAACTCGTACGTGTTAGCCTTCGGTATTATTGAAAATGGTCATTCATGGCTATTTTCGACAAAATGGGGGTTGTGTGGCCATTGATCATCGACCAGAGGCTCATACACCTCACCCCACATATGTTTCCTTGCCATAGATCACATTCTTGGATTTCTGGTGGAGACCATTGATCTTCGACCAGAGGCTCATACACCTCACTACACATATGTTTCCTTGCCATAGATCACATTCTTGGATTTATGGTGGAGAACATTTGATCTATGGCAAGGAAACATATGTGGGGTGAGGTGTACGAGCCTCTGGTCGATGATCAATGGCCACACAACCCCCATTTTGCCGAAAATAGCCATGAATGACCATTTTCAAAAATACCGAAGGCTAACACCTACGGATTTTTGACCAAGAAATGGTCTCCACCAGAAATCCAAGAATGTGATCTATGGCAAGGAAACATATGTGGGGTGAGGTGTATGAGCCTCTGGTCGATGATCAATGGCCACACAACCCCCATTTTTGTCGAAAATAGCCATGAACGACCATTTTCAATAATACCGAAGGCTAACACCTACGGATTTTTGACCAAGAAATGGTCTCCACCAGAAATCCAAGAATGAGATCTATGGCAAGGAAACATATGTGGGGTGAGGTGTATGAGCCTATGGTGGAAGATCAATGGCCACACAACCCCCATTTTGCCGAAAATAGCCATGAACGACCATGTTCAATAATACAGAAGGCTAACACGTACGAGTTTTTACCCAAGAAATGGCCTCCACCAGAAATCCATGAATGTGATCTATGGCAAGGAAACATATGTGGGGTGAGGTGTATGAGCGTCTGGTCGATGACCAATGGCCACACAACCCCCATTTTTGTCGAAAATAGCCATGAATGACCATTTTCAAAAATACTAAAGGCTAACACCTACGGATTTTTGACCAAGAAATGGTCTCCACCAGAAATCCAAGAATGTGATCTATGGCAAGGAAACATATGTGGGGTGAGGTGTACGAGCCTCTGGTCGATGATCAATGGCACACAACCCCCATTTTGCCGAAAATAGCCATGAGTGACCATTTTCAATAATACCGAAGGCTAACACGTACGAGTTTTTAACCAAGAAATGGTTTCCACCAGAAATCCAAGAATGTAATCTATGGTGTGATCTATGGCAAGGAAACATATGTGGGGTGAGGTGTATGAGCCTCTGGTCGACGATCAATGGCCACACAACCCTAATTTTTGTCGAAAATAGCCATGAACGACCATTTTCAATGACACTGAAGGCTAACACCTACGGATTTTTGACCAAGAAATGGTCTCCACCATAAATCCAAGAATGTGATCTAGGGCAAGGAAACATATGTGGGGTGAGGTGTATGAGCGTCTGGTCGATGATCAATGGCCACACAACCCCCATTTTTGTCGAAAATAGCCATGAATGACCATTTTCAAAAATACCAAAGGCTAACACGTACGAGTTTTTAACCAAGAAATGGTCTCCACCAGAAATCCAAGAATGTAATCTATGGCAAGGAAACATATGTGGGGTGAGGTGTATGAGCCTCTGGTCGATGATAAATGGCCACACAACCCCCATTTTGCCGAAAATAGCCATGAATGACCATTTTCAATAATACCGAAGGCTAACACCTACGAGTTTTTAACCAAGAAATGGTCTCCACCAAAAATCCAAGAATGTGATCTATGGCAAGGAAACATATGTGGGGTGAGGTGTATGAGCCTCTGGTCGATGATCAATGGCCACACAACCCCCATTTTTGTCGAAAATAGCCATGAACGACCATTTTCAATAATACCGAAGGCTAACACCTACAGATTTTTGACCAAGAAATGGTCTCCACCAGAAATCCAAGAATGTGATCTATGGCAAGGAAACATATGTGGGGTGAGGTGTATGAGCCTCTGGTCGATGATCAATGGCCACACAACCCCCATTTTTGTCGAAAATAGCCATGAACGACCATTTTCAATAATACCGAAGGCTAACACCTACGGATTTTTGACCAAGAAATGGTCTCCACCAGAAATCCAAGAATGTGATCTATGGCAAGGAAACATATGTGTAGTGAGGTGTATGAGCCTCTGGTCGAATATCAATGGCCACACAACCCCCATTTTTGTCGAAAATAGCCATGAACGACCATTTTCAATAATATCGAAGGCTAACAACTACGGATTTTTGCCCAAGAAATGGTCTCCACCAGAAATCCAAGAATGTGATCTACGACAAGGAAACATATGTGGGGTGAGGTGTATGAGCCTCTGGTCGATGATCAATGGCCACACAACCCCCATTTTGTCGAAAATAGCCATGAACGACCATTTTCAATAATACCGAAGGCTAACACCTACGGATTTTTGACCAAGAAATGGTCTCCACCAGAAATCCAAGAATGTGATCTATGGCAAGGAAACATATGTGGGGTGAGGTGTTTGAGCCTATGGTGGAAGATCAATGGCCACACAACCCCCATTTTGCCGAAAATAGCCATGAACGACCATTTTCAATAATACCGAAGGCTAACACGTACGAGTTTTTAACCAAGAAATGGTCTCCACCAGAAATCCAAGAATGTGATCTATGGCAAGGAAACATATGTGGGGTGCGGTGTATGAGCGTCTGGTCGATGATCAATGGCCACACAACCCCCATTTTTGTCGAAAATAGCCATGAATGACCATTTTCAAAAATACCAAAGGCTAACACCTACGGATTTTTGACCAACAAATGGACTCCACCAGAAATCCAAGAATGTGATCTATGGCAAGGAAACATATGTGGGGTGAGGTGTACGAGCCTCTGGTCGATGATCAATGGCCACACAACCCCCATTTTGCCGAAAATAGCCATGAATGACCATTTTCAATAATACCGAAGGCTAACACGTACGAGTTTTTAACCAAGAAATGGTTTCCACCAGAAATCCAAGAATGTAATCTATGGTGTGATCTATGGCAAGGAAACATATGTGGGGTGAGGTGTATGAGCCTCTGGTCGACGATCAATGGCCACACAACCCTAATTTTTGTCGAAAATAGCCATGAACGACCATTTTCAATGACACTGAAGGCTAACACCTACGGATTTTTGACCAAGAAATGGTCTCCACCATAAATCCAAGAATGTGATCTATGGCAAGGAAACATATGTGGAGTGAGGTGTATGAGCGTCTGGCCGATGATCAATGGCCACACAACCCCCATTTTTGTCGAAAATAGCCATGAATGACCATTTTCAAAAATACCAAAGGCTAACACGTACGAGTTTTTAACCAAGAAATGGTCTCCACCAGAAATCCAAGAATGTAATCTATGGCAAGGAAACATATGTGGGGTGAGGTGTATGAGCCTCTGGTCGATGATAAATGGCCACACAACCCCCATTTTGCCGAAAATAGCCATGAATGACCATTTTCAATAATACCGAGGGCTAACACCTACGAGTTTTTAACCAAGAAATGGTCTCCACCAAAAATCCAAGAATGTGATCTATGGCAAGGAAACATATGTGGGGTGAGGTGTATGAGCCTCTGGTCGATGATCAATGGCCACACAACCCCCATTTTTGTCGAAAATAGCCATGAACGACCATTTTCAATAATACCGAAGGCTAACACCTACAGATTTTTGACCAAGAAATGGTCTCCACCAGAAATCCAAGAATGTGATCTATGGCAAGGAAACATATGTGGGGTGAGGTGTATGAGCCTCTGGTCGATGATCAATGGCCACACAACCCCCATTTTTGTCGAAAATAGCCATGAACGACCATTTTCAATAATACCGAAGGCTAACACCTACGGATTTTTGACCAAGAAATGGTCTCCACCAGAAATCCAAGAATGTGATCTATGGCAAGGAAACATATGTGTAGTGAGGTGTATGAGCCTCTGGTCGAATATCAATGGCCACACAACCCCCATTTTTGTCGAAAATAGCCATGAACGACCATTTTCAATAATATCGAAGGCTAACAACTACGGATTTTTGCCCAAGAAATGGTCTCCACCAGAAATCCAAGAATGTGATCTACGACAAGGAAACATATGTGGGGTGAGGTGTATGAGCCTCTGGTCGATGATCAATGGCCACACAACCCCCATTTTGTCGAAAATAGCCATGAACGACCATTTTCAATAATACCGAAGGCTAACACCTACGGATTTTTGACCAAGAAATGGTCTCCACCAGAAATCCAAGAATGTGATCTATGGCAAGGAAACATATGTGGGGTGAGGTGTTTGAGCCTATGGTGGAAGATCAATGGCCACACAACCCCCATTTTGCCGAAAATAGCCATGAACGACCATTTTCAATAATACCGAAGGCTAACACGTACGAGTTTTTAACCAAGAAATGGTCTCCACCAGAAATCCAAGAATGTGATCTATGGCAAGGAAACATATGTGGGGTGCGGTGTATGAGCGTCTGGTCGATGATCAATGGCCACACAACCCCCATTTTTGTCGAAAATAGCCATGAATGACCATTTTCAAAAATACCAAAGGCTAACACCTACGGATTTTTGACCAAGAAATGGACTCCACCAGAAATCCAAGAATGTGATCTATGGCAAGGAAACATATGTGGGGTGAGGTGTACGAGCCTCTGGTCGATGATCAATGGCCACACAACCCCCATTTTGCCGAAAATAGCCATGAATGACCATTTTCAATAATACCGAAGGCTAACACGTACGAGTTTTTAACCAAGAAATGGTTTCCACCAGAAATCCAAGAATGTAATCTATGGTGTGATCTATGGCAAAGAAACATATGTGGGGTGAGGTGTATGAGCCTCTGGTCGACGATCAATGGCCACACAACCCTATTTTTTGTCGAAAATAGCCATGAACGACCATTTTCAATGACACTGAAGGCTAACACCTACGGATTTTTGACCAAGAAATGGTCTCCACCATAAATCCAAGAATGTGATCTATGGCAAGGAAACATATGTGGGGTGAGGTGTATGAGCGTCTGGTCGATGATCAATGGCCACACAACCCCCATTTTTGTCGAAAATAGCCATGAATGACCATTTTCAAAAATACCAAAGGCTAACACGTACGAGTTTTTAACCAAGAAATGGTCTCCACCAGAAATCCAAGAATGTAATCTATGGCAAGGAAACATATGTGGGGTGAGGTGTATGAGCCTCTGGTCGATGATAAATGGCCACAAAACCCCCATTTTGCCGAAAATAGCCATGAATGACCATTTTCAATAATACTGAAGGCTAACACCTACGAGTTTTTAACCAAGAAATGGTCTCCACCAGAAATCCAAGAATGTGATCTATGGCAAGGAAACATATGTGGGGTGAGGTGTATGAGCCTCTGGTCGATGATCAATGGCCACACAACCCCCATTTTTTAAGAAAATAGCCATGAGCGACCTTGAAAATGGCCATGAGCGACCATTTTCAATAATACTAGAGGCTAACACGTACGGATTTTTGACCAAGAAATGGTCTCCACCAGAAATCCAAGAATGTGATCTATGGCAAGGAAACATATGTGGGGTGAGGTGTATGAGCCTCTGGTCGATGATCAATGGCCACACAACCCCCATTTTTGTCGAAAATAGCCATGAACGACCATTTTCAATAATACCGAAGGCTAACACCTACGGATTTTTGACCAAGAAATGGTCTCCACCAGAAATCCAAGAATGTGATCTATGGCAAGGAAACATATGTGGGGTGAGGTGTATGAGCCTCTGGTCGATGATCAATTGTCACACAACCCCCATTTTTGTCGAAAATAGCCATGAACGACCATTTTCAATAATATCGAAGGCTAACACCTACGGATTTTTGACCAAGAAATGGTCTCCACCAGAAATCCAAGAATGTGATCTACGACAAGGAAACATATGTGGGGTGAGGTGTATGAGCCTCTGGTCGCGATCAATGGCCACACAACCCCCATTTTTGTCGAAAATAGCCATGAATGACCATTTTCAATAATATCGAAGGCTAACACCTACAGATTTTTGACCAAGAAATGGTCTCCACCAGAAATCCAAGAATGTGATCTATGGCAAGGAAACATATGTGGGGTGAGGTGTATGAGCCTCTGGTCGACGATCAATGGCCACACAACCCCCATTTTGCCAAAAATAGCCATGAATGACCATTTTCAATAATACCGAAGGCTAACACGTACGAGTTTTTAACCAAGAAATGGTCTCCACCAGAAATCCAAGAATGTAATCTATGACAAGGAATCATATGTGGGGTGAGGTTTATGAGCCTCTAGTCGATGATAAATGGCCACACAACCCCCATTTTTTATGAAAATAGCCATGAGCGACCTTGAAAATAGCCATGAGCGACCATTTCAATAATACTAGAGGCTAACACCTACGGATTTTAGACCAAGAAATGGTCTCCACCAGAAATCCAAGAATGTGATCTATGGCAAGGAAACATATGTGGGGTGAGGTGTATGAGCCTCTAGTCGATGATCAAATGCCACACAACCCCCATTTTTGTCGAAAATAGCCATGAATGACCATTTTCAATAATACCGAAGGCTAACACCTACGGATTTTTGACCAAGAAATGGTCTCCACCAGAAATCTAAGAATGTGATCTATGGCAAGGAAACATATGTGGGGTGAGGTGTACGAGCCTCTGGTCGATGATCAATGGCCACACAACCCCCATTTTGCCGAAAATAGCCATGAATGACCATTTTCAATAATACCGAAGGCTAACACGTACGAGTTTTTAACCAAGAAATGGTTTCCACCAGAAATCCAAGAATGTAATCTATGGCAAGGAAACATATGTGGGGTGAGGTTTATGAGCCTCTAGTCGATGATAAATGGCCACACAACCCCCATTTTTTATGAAAATAGCCATGAGCGACCTTGAAAATAGCCATGAGCGACCATTTTCAATAATACTAGAGGCTAACACCTACGGATTTTAGACCAAGAAATGGTCTCCACCAGAAATCCAAGAATGTGATCTATGGCAAGGAAACATATGTGGGGTGAGGTGTATGAGCACCTGGTCGATGATCAATGGCCACACAACCCCCATTTTTTTCGAAAATAGCCATGAGCGACCATTTTCAATAATACCTAAGGCTAACACCTACGGATTTTAGACCAAGAAATGGTCTCCACCAGAAATCCAAGAATGTGATCTATGGCAAGGAAACATATGTGGGGTGAGGTGTATGAGCGTCTCGTCGATGATCAATGGCCACACAACCCCCATTTTTGTTGAAAATAGCCATGAACGACCATTTTCAATAATACCGAAGGCTAACACCTACGGATTTTTGCCCAAGAAATGGTCTCCACCAGAAATCCAAGAATGTGATCTATGGCAAGGAATCATATGTGGGGTGAGGTGTATGAGCGTCTGGTCGATGATCAATGGCCACACAACCCCCATTTTTGTCGAAAATAGCCATGAACGACCATTTTCAATAATACCGAAGGCTAACACCTACGGATTTTTGACCAAGAAATGGTCTCCACCAGAAATCCAAGAATGTGATCTACGACAAGGAAATATATGTGGGGTGAGGTGTATGAGCCTCTGGTCGACGATCAATGGCCACACAACCCCCATTTTGCGGAAAATAGCCATGACTGACCATTTTCAATAATACCGAAGGCTAACACGTACGAGTTTTTAACCAAGAAAAGGTTTCCACCAGAAATCCAAGAATGTAATCTATGGCAAGGAAACATATGTGGGGTGAGGTGTATGAGCCTCTAGTCGATGATAAATGGCCACACAACCCCCATTTTTGTCGAAAATAGCCATGAACGACCATTTTCAATAATACCGAAGGCTAACACCTACGGATTTTTGACCAAGAAATGGTCTCCACCAGAAATCCAAGAATGTGATCTATGGCAAGGAAAAATATGTGGGGTGAGGTGTACGAGCCTTTAGTCGATGATCAATGGCCACACAACCCCCATTTTGCCGAAAATAGCCATGAGCGACCATTTTCAATAATATTAGAGGCTAACACCTACGGATTTTAGACCAAGAAATGGTCTCCACCAGAAATCCAAGAATGTGATCTATGGCAAGGAAACATATGTGGGGTGAGGTGTACGAGCCTCTGGTCGATGATCAATGGCCACACAACCCCCATTTTTGTCGAAAATAGCCATGAACCACCATTTTCAATAATACCGAAGGCTAACACGTACGAGTTTTTAACCAAGAAATGGTTTCCACCAGAAATCCAAGAATGTAATCTATGGCAAGGAAACATATGTGGGGTGAGGTTTATGAGCCTCTAGTCGATGATAAATGGCCACACAACCCCCATTTTTTATGAAAATAGCCATGAGCGACCTTGAAAATAGCCATGAGCGACCATTTTCAATAATATTAGAGGCTAACACCTACGGATTTTAGACCAAGAAATGGTCTCCACCAGAAATCCAAGAATGTGATCTATGGCAAGGAAACATATGTGGGGTGAGGTGTACGAGCCTCTGGTCGATGATCAATGGCCACACAACCCCCATTTTTGTCGAAAATAGCCATGAACGATCATTTTCAATAATACCGAAGGCTAACACGTACGAGTTTTTAACCAAGAAATGGTCTCCACCAGAAATCCAAGAATGTGATCTATGGCAAGGAAACATATGTGAGGTGAGGTGTATGAGCGTCTGGTCGATGATCAATGGCCACACAACCCCCATTTTTGTCGAAAATAGCCATGAATGACCATTTTCAAAAATACAAAAGGCTAACACGTACGGATTTTTGACCAAGAAATGGTCTCCACCAGAAATCCAAGAATGTGATCTATGGCAAGGAAACATATGTGGGGTGAGGTGTATGAGCCTCTGGTCGATGATCAATGGCCACACAACCCCCATTTTGCCGAAAATAGCCATGAATGACCATTTTCAATAATACCGAAGGCTAACACGTACGAGTTTTTAACCAAGAAATGGTCTCCACCAGAAATCCAAGAATGTGATCTATGGCAAGGAAATATATGTGGGGTGAGGTTTATGAGCCTCTAGTCGATGATAAATGGCCACACAACCCCCATTTTTTATGAAAATAGCCATGAGCGACCATTTTCAATAATACTGGAGGCTAAGACCTACGGATTTTTGACCAAGAAATGGTCTCCACCAGAAATCCAAGAATGTGATCTATGGCAAGGAAACATATGTGGGGTGAGGTGTATGAGCCTCTGGTCGATGATCAATTGCCACACAACCCCCATTTTGTCGAAAATAGCCATGAACGACCATTTTCAATAATACCGAAGGCTAACACCTACGGATTTTTGACCAAGAAATGGTCTCCACCAGAAATCCAAGAATGTGATCTATGGCAAGGAAACATATGTGGGGTGAGGTGTATGAGCCTCTAGTCGATGATCAATGGCCACACAACCCCCATTTTTGTCGAAAATAGCCATGAATGACCATTTTCAATAATACCGAAGGCTAACACCTACGAGTTTTTATCCAAGAAACGGTCTCCACCAGAAATCCAAGAATGTGATCTATGGCAAGGAAACATATGTGGGGTGAGGTGTATGAGCCTCTGGTCGATGATCAATGGCACACAACCCCCATTTTTTATGAAAATAGCCATGAGCGACCTTGAAAATAGCCATGAGCGACCATTTTCAATAATACTAGAGGCTAAGACCTGCGGATTTTTGACCAAGAAATGGTCTCCACCAGAAATCCAAGAATGTGATCTATGGCAAGGAAACTTATGTGGGGTGAGGTGTATGAGCCTCTGGTCGATGATCAATGGCCACACAACCCCCATTTTTTATGAAAATAGCCATGAACGACCATTTTCAAAAATACCAAAGGCTAACACCTACGGATTTTTGACCAAGAAATGGTCTCCACCAGAAATCCAAGAATGTGATCTATGGCAAGGAAACATATGTGGGGTGAGGTGTACGAGCCTCTGGTCGATGATCAATGGCCACAGAACCCCCATTTTGCTGAAAATAGCCATGAACGACCATTTTCAATAATACCGAAGGCTAACACGTACGAGTTTTTAACCAAGAAATGGTCTCCACCAGAAATCCAAGAATGTGATCTATGGCAAGGAAACATATGTGGGGTGAGGTGTATGAGCCTTTAGTCGATGATCAATGGCCACACAACCCCCATTTTGCCGAAAATAGCCATGAGCGACCATTTTCAATAATATTAGAGGCTAACACCTACGGATTTTAGACCAAGAAATGGTCTCCACCAGAAATCCAAGAATGTGATCTATGGCAAGGAAACATATGTGGGGTGAGGTGTACGAGCCTCTGGTCGATGATCAATGGCCACACAACCCCCATTTTTGTCGAAAATAGCCATGAACGACCATTTTCAATAATACCGAAGGCTAACACGTACGAGTTTTTAACCAAGAAATGGTCTCCACCAGAAATCCAAGAATGTGATCTATGGCAAGGAAACATATGTGGGGTGAGGTGTATGAGTGTCTGGTCGATGATCAATGGCCACACAACCCCCATTTTTGTCGAAAATAGCCATGAACGACCTTGAAAATAGCCATGAGCGACCATTTTCAATAATACTAGAGGCTAACACCTACGGATTTTAGACCAAGAAATGGTCTCCACCAGAAATCCAAGAATGTGATCTATGACAAGGAAACATATGTGGGGTGAGGTGTATGAGCGTCTGGTCGATGATCAATGGCCACACAACCCCCATTTTTGTCAAAAATAGCCATGAACGACCATTTTCAATAATACCGAAGGCTAACACCTACGGATTTTTGCCCAAGAAATGGTCTCCACCAGAAATCCAAGAATGTGATCTATGGCAAGGAAACATATGTGGGGTGAGGTGTATGAGCCTCTGGTCGACGATCAATGGCCACACAACCCCCATTTTGCCGAAAATAGCCATGAACGACCATTTTCAATAATACCGAAGGCTAATACGTACGAGTTTTTGACCAAGAAATGGTCTCCACCAAAAATCCAAGAATGTGATCTATGGCAAGGAAACATATGTGGGGTGAGGTGTATGAGCCTCTGGTCGACGATCAATGGCCACACAACCCCCATTTTGCCGAAAATAGCCATGAATGACCATTTTCAATAATACTAGAGGCTAAGACCTACGGATTTTAGACCAAGAAATGGTCTCCACCAGAAATCCAAGAATGTGATCTATGGCAAGGAAACATATGTGGGGTGAGGTGTATGAGCGTCTGGTCGATGATCAATGGCCACACAACCCCCATTTTTGCCGAAAATAGCCATGAACGACCATTTTCAAAAATACCGAAGGCTAACACCTACGGATTTTTGACCAAGAAATGGTTTCCACCAGAAATCCAAGAATGTAATCTATGGCAAGGAAACATATGTGGGGTGAGGTTTATGAGCCTCTGGTCGATGATCAATGGCCACACAACCCCCATTTTTGTCGAAAATAGCCATGAATGACCATTTTCAATAATACCGAAGGCTAACACGTACGAGTTTTTAACCAAGAAATGGTTTCCACTAGAAATCCAAGAATGTAATCTATGGCAAGGAAACATATGTGGGGTGAGGTTTATGAGCCTCTAGTCGATGATGAATGGCCACACAACCCCCATTTTTTATGAAAATAGCCACGAGCGACCTTGAAAATAGCCATGAGCGACCATTTCTTGGTCTAAAATCCGTAGGTGTTAGCCTCTAATATTTTTGAAAATGGTCGCTCATGGCTATTTTCGGCAAGGAAACATATGTGGGGTGAGGTGTACGAGCCTCTGGTCGATGATCAATGGCCACACAACCCCCATTTTTGTCGAAAATAGCCATGAACGACCATTTTCAATAATACCGAAGGCTAACACGTACGAGTTTTTAACCAAGAAATGGTCTCCACCAGAAATCCAAGAATGTGATCTATGGCAAGGAAACATATGTGGGGTGAGGTGTATGAGCGTCTGGTCGATGATCAATGGCCACACAACCCCCATTTTTGTCGAAAATAGCCATGAATGACCATTTTCAAAAATACAAAAGGCTAACACGTACGGATTTTTGACCAAGAAATGGTCTCCATCAGAAATCCAAGAATGTGATCTATGGCAAGGAAACATATGTGGGGTGAGGTGTATGAGCCTCTGGTCGATGATCAATGGCCACACAACCCCCATTTTGCCGAAAATAGCCATGAATGACCATTTTCAATAATACCGAAGGCTAACACGTACGAGTTTTTAACCAAGAAATGGTCTCCACCAGAAATCCAAGAATGTGATCTATGGCAAGGAAACATATGTGGGGTGAGGTTTATGAGCCTCTAGTCGATGATAAATGGCCACACAACCCCCATTTTTTATGAAAATAGCCATGAGCGACCATTTTCAATAATACTGGAGGCTAAGACCTACGGATTTTTGACCAAGAAACGGTCTCCACCAGAAATCCAAGAATGTGATCTATGGCAAGGAAACATATGTGGGGTGAGGTGTATGAGCCTCTGGTCGATGATCAATTGCCACACAACCCCCATTTTGTCGAAAATAGCCATGAACGACCATTTTCAATAATACCGAAGGCTAACACCTACGGATTTTTGACCAAGAAATGGTCTCCACCAGAATTCCAAGAATGTGATCTATGGCAAGGAAACATATGTGGGGTGAGGTGTATGAGCCTCTAGTCGATGATCAGTGGCCACACAACCCCCATTTTTGTCGAAAATAGCCATGAATGACCATTTTCAATAATATCGAAGGCTAACACCTACGAGTTTTTATCCAAGAAACGGTCTCCACCAGAAATCCAAGAATGTGATCTATGGCAAGGAAACATATGTGGGGTGAGGTGTATGAGCCTCTGGTCGATGATCAATGGCCACACAACCCCCATTTTTTATGAAAATAGCCATGAGCGACCTTGAAAATAGCCATGAGCGACCATTTTCAATAATACTAGAGGCTAAGACCTGCGGATTTTTGACCAAGAAATGGTCTCCACCAGAAATCCAAGAATGTGATCTATGGCAAGGAAACATATGTGGGGTGAGGTGTATGAGCCTCTGGTCGATGATCAATGGCCACACAACCCCCATTTTTTTATGAAAATAGCCATGAACGACCATTTTCAAAAATACCAAAGGCTAACACCTACGGATTTTTGACCAAGAAATGGTATCCACCAGAAATCCAAGAATGTGATCTATGGCAAGGAAACATATGTGGGGTGAGGTGTACGAGCCTCTAGTCGATGATCAATGGCCACAGAACCCCCATTTTGCCGAAAATAGCCATGAACGACCATTTTCAATAATACCGAAGGCTAACACGTACGAGTTTTTAACCAAGAAATGGTCTCCACCAGAAATCCAAGAATGTGATCTATGGCAAGGAAACATATGTGGGGTGAGGTGTACGAGCCTTTAGTCGATGATCAATGGCCACACAACCCCCATTTTGCCGAAAATAGCCATGAGCGACCATTTTCAATAATATTAGAGGCTAACACCTACGGATTTTAGACCAAGAAATGGTCTCCACCAGAAATCCAAGAATGTGATCTATGGCAAGGAAACATATGTGGGGTGAGGTGTATGAGCCTCTGGTCGATGATCAATGGCCACACAACCCCCATTTTGCCGAAAATAGCCATGAATGACCATTTTCAATAATACCGAAGGCTAACACGTACGAGTTTTTAACCAAGAAATGGTCTCCACCAGAAATCCAAGAATGTGATCTATGGCAAGGAAATATATGTGGGGTGAGGTTTATGAGCCTCTAGTCGATGATAAATGGCCACACAACCCCCATTTTTTATGAAAATAGCCATGAGCGACCATTTTCAATAATACTGGAGGCTAAGACCTACGGATTTTTGACCAAGAAATGGTCTCCACCAGAAATCCAAGAATGTGATCTATGGCAAGGAAACATATGTGGGGTGAGGTGTATGAGCCTCTGGTCGATGATCAATTGCCACACAACCCCCATTTTGTCGAAAATAGCCATGAACGACCATTTTCAATAATACCGAAGGCTAACACCTACGGATTTTTGACCAAGAAATGGTCTCCACCAGAAATCCAAGAATGTGATCTATGGCAAGGAAACATATGTGGGGTGAGGTGTATGAGCCTCTAGTCGATGATCAATGGCCACACAACCCCCATTTTTGTCGAAAATAGCCATGAATGACCATTTTCAATAATACCGAAGGCTAACACCTACGAGTTTTTATCCAAGAAACGGTCTCCACCAGAAATCCAAGAATGTGATCTATGGCAAGGAAACATATGTGGGGTGAGGTGTATGAGCCTCTGGTCGATGATCAATGGCACACAACCCCCATTTTTTATGAAAATAGCCATGAGCGACCTTGAAAATAGCCATGAGCGACCATTTTCAATAATACTAGAGGCTAAGACCTGCGGATTTTTGACCAAGAAATGGTCTCCACCAGAAATCCAAGAATGTGATCTATGGCAAGGAAACTTATGTGGGGTGAGGTGTATGAGCCTCTGGTCGATGATCAATGGCCACACAACCCCCATTTTTTATGAAAATAGCCATGAACGACCATTTTCAAAAATACCAAAGGCTAACACCTACGGATTTTTGACCAAGAAATGGTCTCCACCAGAAATCCAAGAATGTGATCTATGGCAAGGAAACATATGTGGGGTGAGGTGTACGAGCCTCTGGTCGATGATCAATGGCCACAGAACCCCCATTTTGCTGAAAATAGCCATGAACGACCATTTTCAATAATACCGAAGGCTAACACGTACGAGTTTTTAACCAAGAAATGGTCTCCACCAGAAATCCAAGAATGTGATCTATGGCAAGGAAACATATGTGGGGTGAGGTGTATGAGCCTTTAGTCGATGATCAATGGCCACACAACCCCCATTTTGCCGAAAATAGCCATGAGCGACCATTTTCAATAATATTAGAGGCTAACACCTACGGATTTTAGACCAAGAAATGGTCTCCACCAGAAATCCAAGAATGTGATCTATGGCAAGGAAACATATGTGGGGTGAGGTGTACGAGCCTCTGGTCGATGATCAATGGCCACACAACCCCCATTTTTGTCGAAAATAGCCATGAACGACCATTTTCAATAATACCGAAGGCTAACACGTACGAGTTTTTAACCAAGAAATGGTCTCCACCAGAAATCCAAGAATGTGATCTATGGCAAGGAAACATATGTGGGGTGAGGTGTATGAGTGTCTGGTCGATGATCAATGGCCACACAACCCCCATTTTTGTCGAAAATAGCCATGAACGACCTTGAAAATAGCCATGAGCGACCATTTTCAATAATACTAGAGGCTAACACCTACGGATTTTAGACCAAGAAATGGTCTCCACCAGAAATCCAAGAATGTGATCTATGACAAGGAAACATATGTGGGGTGAGGTGTATGAGCGTCTGGTCGATGATCAATGGCCACACAACCCCCATTTTTGTCAAAAATAGCCATGAACGACCATTTTCAATAATACCGAAGGCTAACACCTACGGATTTTTGCCCAAGAAATGGTCTCCACCAGAAATCCAAGAATGTGATCTATGGCAAGGAAACATATGTGGGGTGAGGTGTATGAGCCTCTGGTCGACGATCAATGGCCACACAACCCCCATTTTGCCGAAAATAGCCATGAACGACCATTTTCAATAATACCGAAGGCTAACACGTACGAGTTTTTGACCAAGAAATGGTCTCCACCAAAAATCCAAGAATGTGATCTATGGCAAGGAAACATATGTGGGGTGAGGTGTATGAGCCTCTGGTCGACGATCAATGGCCACACAACCCCCATTTTGCCGAAAATAGCCATGAATGACCATTTTCAATAATACTAGAGGCTAAGACCTACGGATTTTAGACCAAGAAATGGTCTCCACCAGAAATCCAAGAATGTGATCTATGGCAAGGAAACATATGTGGGGTGAGGTGTATGAGCGTCTGGTCGATGATCAATGGCCACACAACCCCCATTTTTGTCGAAAATAGCCATGAACGACCATTTTCAAAAATACCGAAGGCTAACACCTACGGATTTTTGACCAAGAAATGGTTTCCACCAGAAATCCAAGAATGTGATCTATGGCAAGGAAACATATGTGGGGTGAGGTTTATGAGCCTCTGGTCGATGATCAATGGCCACACAACCCCCATTTTTGTCGAAAATAGCCATGAATGACCATTTTCAATAATACCGAAGGCTAACACGTACGAGTTTTTAACCAAGAAATGGTTTCCACCAGAAATCCAAGAATGTAATCTATGGCAAGGAAACATATGTGGGGTGAGGTTTATGAGCCTCTAGTCGATGATAAATGGCCACACAACCCCCATTTTTTATGAAAATAGCCACGAGCGACCTTGAAAATAGCCATGAGCGACCATTTCTTGGTCTAAAATCCGTAGGTGTTAGCCTCTAATATTTTTGAAAATGGTCGCTCATGGCTATTTTCGGCAAGGAAACATATGTGGGGTGAGGTGTACGAGCCTCTGGTCGATGATCAATGGCCACACAACCCCCATTTTTGTCGAAAATAGCCATGAACGACCATTTTCAATAATACCGAAGGCTAACACGTACGAGTTTTTAACCAAGAAATGGTCTCCACCAGAAATCCAAGAATGTGATCTATGGCAAGGAAACATATGTGGGGTGAGGTGTATGAGCGTCTGGTCGACGATCAATGGCCACACAACCCCCATTTTTGTCGAAAATAGCCATGAATGACCATTTTCAAAAATACAAAAGGCTAACACGTACGGATTTTTGACCAAGAAATGGTCTCCATCAGAAATCCAAGAATGTGATCTATGGCAAGGAAACATATGTGGGGTGAGGTGTATGAGCCTCTGGTCGATGATCAATGGCCACACAACCCCCATTTTGCCGAAAATAGCCATGAATGACCATTTTCAATAATACCGAAGGCTAACACGTACGAGTTTTTAACCAAGAAATGGTCTCCACCAGAAATCCAAGAATGTGATCTATGGCAAGGAAACATATGTGGGGTGAGGTTTATGAGCCTCTAGTCGATGATAAATGGCCACACAACCCCCATTTTTTATGAAAATAGCCATGAGCGACCATTTTCAATAATACTGGAGGCTAAGACCTACGGATTTTTGACCAAGAAACGGTCTCCACCAGAAATCCAAGAATGTGATCTATGGCAAGGAAACATATGTGGGGTGAGGTGTATGAGCCTCTGGTCGATGATCAATTGCCACACAACCCCCATTTTGTCGAAAATAGCCATGAACGACCATTTTCAATAATACCGAAGGCTAACACCTACGGATTTTTGACCAAGAAATGGTCTCCACCAGAATTCCAAGAATGTGATCTATGGCAAGGAAACATATGTGGGGTGAGGTGTATGAGCCTCTAGTCGATGATCAGTGGCCACACAACCCCCATTTTTGTCGAAAATAGCCATGAATGACCATTTTCAATAATACCGAAGGCTAACACCTACGAGTTTTTATCCAAGAAACGGTCTCCACCAGAAATACAAGAATGTGATCTATGGCAAGGAAACATATGTGGGGTGAGGTGTATGAGCCTCTGGTCGATGATCAATGGCCACACAACCCCCATTTTTTATGAAAATAGCCATGAGCGACCTTGAAAATAGCCATGAGCGACCATTTTCAATAATACTAGAGGCTAAGACCTGCGGATTTTTGACCAAGAAATGGTCTCCACCAGAAATCCAAGAATGTGATCTATGGCAAGAAAACATATGTGGGGTGAGGTGTATGAGCCTCTGGTCGATGATCAATGGCCACACAACCCCCATTTTTTTATGAAAATAGCCATGAACGACCATTTTCAAAAATACCAAAGGCTAACACCTACGGATTTTTGACCAAGAAATGGTATCCACCAGAAATCCAAGAATGTGATCTATGGCAAGGAAACATATGTGGGGTGAGGTGTACGAGCCTCTAGTCGATGATCAATGGCCACAGAACCCCCATTTTGCCGAAAATAGCCATGAACGACCATTTTCAATAATACCGAAGGCTAACACGTACGAGTTTTTAACCAAGAAATGGTCTCCACCAGAAATCCAAGAATGTGATCTATGGCAAGGAAACATATGTGGGGTGAGGTGTACGAGCCTTTAGTCGATGATCAATGGCCACACAACCCCCATTTTGCCGAAAATAGCCATGAGCGACCATTTTCAATAATATTAGAGGCTAACACCTACGGATTTTAGACCAAGAAATGGTCTCCACCAGAAATCCAAGAATGTGATCTATGGCAAGGAAACATATGTGGGGTGAGGTTTACGAGCTTCTGGTCGATGATCAATGGCCACACAACCCCCATTTTTGTCGAAAATAGCCATGAACGACCATTTTCAATAATACCGAAGGCTAACACGTACGAGTTTTTAACCAAGAAATGGTCTCCACCAGAAATCCAAGAATGTGATCTATGGCAAGAAAACATATGTGGGGTGAGGTGTATGAGCGTCTGGTCGATGATCAATGGCCACACAACCCCCATTTTTGTCGAAAATAGCCATGAATGTCCATTTACAATAATACCGAAGGCTAACACCTACGGATTTTTGACCAAGAAATGGTCTCCACCAGAAATCCAAGAATGTGATCTATGGCAAGGAAACATATGTGGGGTGAGGTGTATGAGCGTCTAGTCGATGATCAATGGCCACATAACCCCCATTTTTGTCGAAAATAGCCATGAACGACCATTTTCAAAAATACCGAAGGCTAACACCTACGGATTTTTGACCAAGAAATGGTTTCCACCAGAAATCCAAGAATATGATCTATGGCAAGGAAACATATGTGGGGTTAGGTGTATGTGCGTCTGGTCGACGATCAATGGCCACACAACCCCCATTTTGCCGAAAATAGCCATGAATGACCATTTTCAATAATACTAGAGGCTAAGACCTACGGATTTTAGACCAAGAAATGGTCTCCACCAGAAATCCAAGAATGTGATCTATGGCAAGGAAACATATGTGGGGTGAGGTGTATGAGCGTCTAGTCGATGATCAATGGCCACATAACCCCCATTTTTGTCGAAAATAGCCATGAACGACCATTTTCAAAAATACCGAAGGCTAACACCTACGGATTTTTGACCAAGAAATGGTTTCCACCAGAAATCCAAGAATATGATCTATGGCAAGGAAACATATGTGGGGTGAGGTTTATGAGCCTCTGGTCGATGATCAATGGCCACACAACCCCCATTTTTGTCGAAAATAGCCATGAATGACCATTTTCAATAATACCGAAGGCTAACACGTACGAGTTTTTAACCAAGAAATGGTTTCCACCAGAAATCCAAGAATGTAATCTATGGCAAGGAAACATATGTGGGGTGAGGTTTGTGAGCCTCTAGTCGATGATAAATGGCCACACAACCCCCATTTTTTATGAAAATAGCCATGAGCGACCTTGAAAATAGCCATGAGCGACCATTTTCAATAATACTAGAGGCTTACACCTACGGATTTTAGACCAAGAAATGGTCTCCACCAGAAATCCAAGAATGTGATCTATGGCAAGGAAACATATGTGGGGTGAGGTGTATGAGCGTCTGGTCGATGATCAATGGCCACAAAACCCTCATTTTTGTCGAAAATAGCCATGAACGACCATTTTGAATAATACCGAAGGCTAACACCTACGGATTTTTGACCAAGAAATGGTCTCCACCAGAAATCCAAGAATGTGATCTATGGCAAGGAAACATATGTGGGGTGAGGTGTATGAGCCTCTAGTCGATGATCAATGGCCACACAACCCCCATTTTTGTAGAAAATAGCCATGAATGACCATTTTCAAAAATACCAAAGGCTAACACGTACGGATTTTTGACCAAGAAATGGTGTCCACCAGAAATCCAAGAATGTGATCTATGGCAAGGAAACATATGTGGGGTGAGGTGTACGAGCCTCTGGTCGATGATCAATGGCCACACAACCCCCATTTTGCCGAAAATAGCCATGAACGACCATTTTCAATAATACCGAAGGCTAACACCTACGGATTTTTGACCAAGAAATGGTCTCCACCAGAAATCCAAGAATGTGATCTATGGCAAGGAAACATATGTGGGGTGAGGTGTATGAGCCTATGGTCGATGATCAATGGCCACACAACCCCCATTTTTGTCGAAAATAGCCATGAACGACCATTTTCAATAATATCGAAGGCTAACACGTACGAGTTTTTGACCAAGAAATGGTCTCCACCAGAAATCCAAGAATGTGATCTACGACAAGGAAACATATGTGGGGTGAGGTGTATGAGCCTCTGGTCTACGATCAATGGCCACACAACCCCCATTTTGCCGAAAATAGCCATGAATGACCATTTTCAATAATACCGAAGGATAACACGTACGAGTTTTTAACCAAGAAATGGTTTCCACCAGAAATCCAAGAATGTAATCTATGGCAAGGAAACATATGTGGGGTGAGGTTTATGAGCCTCTAGTCGATGATAAATGGCCACACAACCCCCATTTTTTATGAAAATAGCCATGAGCGACCTTGAAAATAGCCATGAGCGACCATTTTCAATAATACTAGAGGCTAACACCTACGGATTTTAGACCAAGAAATGGTCTCCACCAGAAATCCAAGAATGTGATCTATGGCAAGGAAACATATGTGTAGTGAGGTGTATGAGCCTCTAGTCGATGATCAATGGCCACACAACCCCCATTTTTGTCGAAAATAGCCATGAATGACCATTTTCAATAATACCGAAGGCTAACAGCGACCATTTTCAATAATACTAGAGGCTAAGACCTACGGATTTTTGACCAAGAAATGGTCTCCACCAGAAATCCAAGAATGTGATCTATGGCAAGGAAACATATGTGGGGTGAGGTGTACGAGCCTCTGGTCGATGATCAATGGCCACACAACCCCCATTTTGCCGAAAATAGCCATGAGCGACGATTTTCAATAATATTAGAGGCTAAGACCTACGGATTTTTGACCAAGAAATGGTCTCCACCAGAAATCCAAGAATGTGATCTATGGCAAGGAAACATATGTGGGGTGAGGTGTATGAGCCTCTGGTCGACGATCAATGGCCACACAACCCCCATTTTTGCTGAAAATAGCCATGAGCGACCATTTTCAATAATACTAGAGGCTAAGACCTACGGATTTTTGACCAAGAAATGGTCTCCACCAGAAATCCAAGAATGTGATCTACGACAAGGAAACATATGTGGGGTGAGGTGTATGAGCCTCTGGTCGACGATCAATGGCCACACAACCCCCATTTTGCCGAAAATAGCCATGAATGACCATTTTCAATAATACCGAAGGCTAACACGTACGAGTTTTTAACCAAGAAATGGTCTCCACCAGAAATCCAAGAATGTGATCTACGACAAGGAAACATATGTGGGGTGAGGTGTATGAGCCTCTGGTCAACGATCAATGGCCACACAACCCCCATTTTGCCGAAAATAGCCATGAACGACCATTTTCAATAATACCGAAGGCTAACACCTACGGATTTTTGACCAAGAAATGGTCTCCACCAGAAATCCAAGAATGTGATCTATGGCAAGGAAACATATGTGGGGTGAGGTGTATGAGCCTCTGGTCGATGATCAATGGCCACACAACCCCCATTTTTGTCGAAAATAGCCATGAACGACCATTTTCAATAATACCGAAGGCTAACACCTACGGATTTTTGACCAAGAAATGGTCTCCACCAGAAATCCAAGAATGTGATCTATGGCAAGGAAACATATGTGGGGTGAGGTTTATGAGCCTCTAGTCGATGATAAATGGCCACACAACCCCCATTTTTTATGAAAATAGCCATGAGCGACCTTGAAAATAGCCATGAGCGACCATTTTCAATAATACTAGAGGCTAACACCTACGGATTTTAGACCAAGAAATGGTCTCCACCAGAAATCCAAGAATGTGATCTATGGCAAGGAAACATATGTGGGGTGAGGTTTATGAGCCTCTAGTCGATGATAAATGGCCACACAACCCCCATTTTTCTCGAAAATAGCCATGAATGACCATTTTCAAAAATACCAAAGGCTAACACGTACAGATTTTTGACCAAGAAATGGTCTCCACCAGAAATCCAAGAATGTGATCTATGGCAAGGAAACATATGTGGGGTGAGGTGTACGAGCCTCAGGTCAATGATCAATGGCCACACAACCGCCATTTTGCCGAAAATAGCCATGAACGACCATTTTCAATAATACCGAAGGCTAACACGTACGAGTTTTTAACGAAGAAATGGTCTCCACCAGAAATCCAAGAATGTGATCTATGGCAAGGAAACATATGTGGGGTGAGGTTTATGAGCCTCTAGTCGATGATAAATGGCCACACAACCCCCATTTTTTATGAAAATAGCCATGAGCGACCATTTTCAATAATACTAGAGGCTAAGACCTACAGATTTTTGACCAAGAAATGGTCTCCACCAGAAATCCAAGAATGTGATCTATGGCAAGGAAACATATGTGGGGTGAGGTGTATGAGCCTCTGGTCGACGATCAATGGCCACACAACCCTAATTTTTGTCGAAAATAGCCATGAACGACCATTTTCAATGACACTGAAGGCTAACACCTACGGATTTTTGACCAAGAAATGGTCTCCACCATAAATCCAAGAATGTGATCTATGGCAAGGAAACATATGTGTAGTGAGGTGTATGAGCCTCTGGTCAAAGATCAATGGCCACACAACCCCCATTTTTGTCGAAAATAGCCATGAATGACCATTTTCAAAAATACCAAAGGCTAACACGTACGGATTTTTGACCAAGAAATGGTCTCCACCAGAAATCCAGGAATGTGATCTATGGCAAGGAAACATATGTGGGGTGAGGTGTACGAGCCTCTGGTCGATGATCAATGGCCACACAACCCCCATTTTGCCGAAAATAGCCATGAACGACCATTTTCAATAATACCGAAGGCTAACACGTACGAGTTTTTAACCAAGAAATGGTCTCCACCAGAAATCCAAGAATGTGATCTATGGCAAGGAAACATATGTGGGGTGAGGTTTATGAGCCTCTAGTCGATGATAAATGGCCACACAACCCCCATTTTTGTCGAAAATAGCCATGAGCGACCTTGAAAATAGCCATGAGCGACCATTTTCAATAATACTAGAGGCTAACACCTACGGATTTTAGACCAGGAAATGGTCTCCACTAGAAATCCAAGAATGTGATCTATGGCAAGGAAACATATGTGGGGTGAGGTGTATGAGCGTCAGGTCGATGATCAATGGCCACACAACCCCCATTTTTGTCGAAAATAGCCATGAACGACCATTTTCAATAATACCGAAGGCTAACACCTACGGATTTTTGACCAAGAAATGGTCTCCACCAAAAATCCAAGAATGTGATCTATGGCAAGGAAACATATGTGGGGTGAGGTGTATGAGCCTCTGGTCGACGATCAATGGCCACACAACCCTAATTTTTGTCGAAAATAGCCATGAACGACCATTTTCAATGACACTGAAGGCTAACACCTACGGATTTTTGACCAAGAAATGGTCTCCACCATAAATCCAAGAATGTGATCTATGGCAAGGAAACATATGTGTAGTGAGGTGTATGAGCCTCTGGTCGAAGATCAATGACCACACAACCCCCATTTTTGTCGAAAATAGCCTTGAATGACCATTTTCAAAAATACCAAAGGCTAACACGTACGAGTTTTTAACCAAGAAATGGTCTCCACCAGAAATCCAAGAATGTGATCTATGGCAAGGAAACATATGTGGGGTGAGGTGTATGAGCGTCTGGTCGATGATCAATGGCCACACAACCCCCATTTTTGTAGAAAATAGCCATGAACGACCATTTTCAATAATACCGAAGGCTAACACCTACGGATTTTTGACCAAGAAATGGTCTCCACCAGAAATCCAAGAATGTGATCTATGGCAAGGAAACATATGTGGGGTGAGGTGTATGAGCCTCTAGTCGATGATCAATGGCCACACAGCCCCCATTTTTGTCGAAAATAGCCATGAATGACCATTTACAATAATACCGAAGGCTAACACCTACGGATTTTTGACCAAGAAATGGTCTCCACCAGAAATCCAAGAATGTGATCTATGGCAAGGAAACATATGTGGGGTGAGGTGTATGAGCGTCTGGTCGATGATCAATGGCCACATAACCCCCATTTTGCCGAAAATAGCCATGAATGACCATTTTCAATAATACCAAAGGCTAACACGTACGAGTTTTTAACCAAGAAATGGTCTCCACCAGAAATCCAAGAATGTGATGTATGGCAAGGAAACATATGTGGGGTGAGGTGTATGAGCCTCTAGTCGATGATAAATGGCCACACAACCCCCATTATTTATGAAAATAGCCATGAGCGACCTTGAAAATAGCCATGAGCGACCATTTTCAATAATACTAGAGGCTAACACCTACGAATTTTAGACCAAGAAATGGTCTCCACCAGAAATCCAAGAATGTGACCTATGGCAAGGAAACATATGTGGGGTGAGGTGTATGAGCGTCTGGTCGATGATCAATGGCCACACAACCCCCATTTTTGTCGAAAATAGCCATGAACGACCATTTTCAATAATACCGAAGGCTAACACCTACGGATTTTTGACCAAGAAATGGTCTCCACCAGAAATCCAAGAATGTGATCTATGGCAAGGAAACATATGTGGGGTGAGGTGTATGAGCGTCAGGTCGATGATCAATGGCCACACAACCCCCATTTTTGTCGAAAATAGCCATGAACGACCATTTTCAATAATACCGAAGGCTAACACCTACGGATTTTTGACCAAGAAATGGTCTCCACCAGAAATCCAAGAATGTGATCTATGGCAAGGAAACATATGTGGGGTGAGGTGTATGAGCCTCTGGTCGACGATCAATGGCCACACAACCCTAATTTTTGTCGAAAATAGCCATGAACGACCATTTTCAATGACACTGAAGGCTAACACCTACGGATTTTTGACCAAGAAATGGTCTCCACCATAAATCCAAGAATGTGATCTATGGCAAGGAAACATATGTGTAGTGAGGTGTATGAGCCTCTGGTCGAAGATCAATGACCACACAACCCCCATTTTTGTCGAAAATAGCCTTGAATGACCATTTTCAAAAATACCAAAGGCTAACACGTACGAGTTTTTAACCAAGAAATGGTCTCCACCAGAAATCCAAGAATGTGATCTATGGCAAGGAAACATATGTGGGGTGAGGTGTATGAGCGTCTGGTCGATGATCAATGGCCACACAACCCCCATTTTTGTCGAAAATAGCCATGAACGACCATTTTCAATAATACCGAAGGCTAACACCTACGGATTTTTGACCAAGAAATGGTCTCCACCAGAAATCCAAGAATGTGATCTATGGCAAGGAAACATATGTGGGGTGAGGTGTATGAGCCTCTGGTCGATGATCAATGGCCACACAGCCCCCATTTTTGTCGAAAATAGCCATGAATGACCATTTATAATAATACCGAAGGCTAACACCTACGGATTTTTGACCAAGAAATGGTCTCCACCAGAAATCCAAGAATGTGATCTATGGCAAGGAAACATATGTCGGGTGAGGTGTATGAGCGTCTGGTCGATGATCAATGGCCACACAACCCCCATTTTGCCGAAAATAGCCATGAATGACCATTTTCAATAATACCAAAGGCTAACACGTACGAGTTTTTAACCAAGAAATGGTCTCCACCAGAAATCCAAGAATGTGATCTATGGCAAGGAAACATATGTGGGGTGAGGTGTATGAGCCTCTAGTCGATGATAAATGGCCACACAACCCCCATTATTTATGAAAATAGCCATGAGCGACCTTGAAAATAGCCATGAGCGACCATTTTCAATAATACTAGAGGCTAACACCTACGGATTTTAGACCAAGAAATGGTCTCCACCAGAAATCCAAGAATGTGACCTATGGCAAGGAAACATATGTGGGGTGAGGTGTATGAGCGTCTGGTCGATGATCAATGGCCACACAACCCCCATTTTTGTCGAAAATAGCCATGAACGACCATTTTCAATAATACCGAAGGCTAACACCTACGGATTTTTGACCAATAAATGGTCTCCACCAGAAATCCAAGAATGTGATCTATGGCAAGGAAACATATGTGGGGTGAGGTGTATGAGCCTCTAGTCGATGATCAATGGCCACACAACCCCCATTTTAGTCGAAAATAGCCATGAATGACCATTTTCAAAAATACCAAAGGCTAACACGTACGGATTTTTAACCAAGAAATGGTCTCCACCAGAAATCCAAGAATGTGATCTATGGCAAGGAAACATATGTGGGGTGAGGTGTACGAGCCTCTGGTCGATGATCAATGGCCACACAACCCCCATTTTGCCGAAAATAGCCATGAATGACCATTTTCAATAATACCGAAGGCTAACACGTACGAGTTTTTAACCAAGAAATGGTCTCCACCAGAAATCCAAGAATGTGATCTATGGCAAGGAAACATATGTGGGGTGAGGTGTATGAGCGTCTGGTCGATGATCAATGGCCACACAACCCCCATTTTTGTCGAAAATAGCCATGAACGACCATTTTCAATAATACTGAAGGCTAACACCTACGGATTTTTGACCAAGAAATGGTCTCCACCAGAAATCCAAGAATGTGATCTATGGCAAGGAAACATATGTGGGGTGAGGTGTATGAGCCTCTGGTCGACGATCAATGGCCACACAACCCTAATTTTTGTCGAAAATAGCCATGAACGACCATTTTCAATGACACTGAAGGCTAACACCTACGGATTTTTGACCAAGAAATGGTCTCCACCATAAATCCAAGAATGTGATCTATGGCAAGGAAATATATGTGTAGTGAGGTGTATGAGCCTCTGGTCGAAGATCAATGGCCACACAACCCCCATTTTTGTCGAAAATAGCCATGAGCGACCATTTTCAATAATACTAGAGGCTAAGACCTACGGATTTTTGACCAAGAAATGGTCTCCACCAGAAATCCAAGAATGTGATCTATGGCAAGGAAACATATGTGGGGTGAGGTGTATGAGCCTCTGGTCGATGATCAATGGCCACACAACCCCCATTTTTGTCGAAAATAGCCATGAATGACCATTTACAATAATACCGAAGGCTAACACCTACGGATTTTTGACCAAGAAATGGTCTCCACCAGAAATCCAAGAATGTGATCTATGGCAAGGAAACATATGTGGGGTGAGGTGTATGAGCGTCTGGTCGATGATCAATGGCCACACAACCCCCATTTTGCCGAAAATAGCCATGAATGACCATTTTCAATAATACCAAAGGCTAACACGTACGAGTTTTTAACCAAGAAATGGTCTCCACCAGAAATCCAAGAATGTGATCTATGGCAAGGAAACATATGTGGGGTGAGGTGTACGAGCCTCTGGTCGACGATCAATGGCCACAGAACCCCCATTTTTTATGAAAATAGCCATGAGCGACCTTGAAAATAGCCATGAGCGACCATTTTCAATAATACTAGAGGCTAACACCTACGGATTTTAGACCAAGAAATGGTCTCCACCAGAAATCCAAGAATGTGATCTATGGCAAGGAAACATATGTGGGGTGAGGTGTATGAGCCTCTGGTCGATGATCAATGGCCACACAACCCCCATTTTTGTCGAAAATAGCCATGAACGACCATTTTCAATAATACCGAAGGCTAACACCTACGGATTTTTGACCAAGAAATGGTCTCCACCAGAAATCCAAGAGTGTGATCTATGGCAAGGAAACATATGTGGGGTGAGGTGTATGAGCGTCTGGTCGATGATCAATGGCCACACAACCCCCATTTTTGTCGAAAATAGCCATGAACGACCTTGAAAATAGCCATGAGCGACCATTTTCAATAATACTAGAGGCTAACACCTACGGATTTTAGACCAAGAAATGGTCTCCACCAGAAATCCAAGAATGTGATCTGTGGCAAGGAAACATATGTGGGGTGAGGTGTATGAGCCTCTGGTCGATGATAAATGGCCACACAACCCCCATTTTGCCGAAAATAGCCATGAACGACCATTTTCAATAATACCGAAGGCTAACACGTTCGAGTTTTTAACCAAGAAATGGTCTCCACCAGAAATCCAAGAATGTGATCTATGGCAAGGAAACATATGTGGGGTGAGGTGTATGAGCCTCTGGTCGATGATCAATGGCCACACAACCCCCATTTTTGTCGAAAATAGCCATGAACGACCATTTTCAATAATATCGAAGGCTAACACCTACGGATTTTTGACCAAGAAATGGTCTCCACCAGAAATCCAAGAATGTGATCTACGACAAGGAAACATATGTGGGGTGAGGTGTATGAGCCTCTGGTCGACGATCAATGGCCACACAACCCCCATTTTGCCGAAAATAGCCATGAATGACCATTTTCAATAATACCGAAGGCTAACACGTACGAGTTTTTAACCAAGAAATGGTTTCCACCAGAAATCCAAGAATGTAATCTATGGCAAGGAAACATATGTGGGGTGAGGTTTATGAGCCTCTAGTCGATGATAAATGGCCACACAACAACCATTTTTTATGAAAATAGACATGAGCGACCTTGAAAATAGCCATGAGCGACCATTTTCAATAATACTAGAGGCTAACACCTACGGATTTTAGACCAAGAAATGGTCTCCACCAGAAATCCAAGAATGTGATCTATGGCAAGGAAACATATGTGGGGTGAGGTGTATGAGCGTCTGGTCGATGATCAATGGCCACACAACCCCCATTTTTGTCGAAAATAGCCATGAACGACCATTTTCAATAATACCGAAGGCTAACACCTACGGATTTTTGACCAAGAAATGGTCTCCACCAGAAATCCAAGAATGTGATCTATGGCAAGGAAACATATGTGGGGTGAGGTGTATGAGCCTCTAGTCGATGATCAATGGCCACACAACCCCCATTTTTGTCGAAAATAGCCATGAATGACCATTTTCAAAAATACCAAAGGCTAACACGTACGGATTTTTAACCAAGAAATGGTCTCCACCAGAAATCCAAGAATGTGATCTATGGCAAGGAAACATATGTGGGGTGAGGTGTACGAGCCTCTGGTCGATGATCAATGGCCACACAACCCCCATTTTGCCGAAAATAGCCATGAGCGACCATTTTCAATAATATTAGAGGCTAAGACCTACGGATTTTTGACCAAGAAATGGTCTCCACCAGAAATCCAAGAATGTGATCTATGGCAAGGAAACATATGTGGGGTGAGGTGTATGAGCCTCTGGTCGATGATCAATGGCCACACAACCCCCATTTTTGTCGAAAATAGCCATGAACGACCATTTTCAATGACACTGAAGGCTAACACCTACGGATTTTTGACCAAGAAATGGTCTCCACCATAAATCCAAGAATGTGATCTATGGCAAGGAAACATATGTGTAGTGAGGTGTATGAGCCTCTGGTCGAAGATCAATGGCCACACAACCCCCATTTTTGTCGAAAATAGCCATGAATGACCATTTTCAAAAATACCAAAGGCTAACACATTCGGATTTTTGCCCAAGAAATGGTCTCCACCAGAAATCCAAGAATGTGATCTATGGCAAGGAAACATATGTGGGGTGAGGTGTATGAGCCTCTGGTCGACGATCAATGGCCACACAACCCCCATTTTTGTCGAAAATAGCCATGAACGACCATTTTCAATAATACCGAAGGCTAACACCTACGGATTTTTGACCAAGAAATGGTCTCCACCAGAAATCCAAGAATGTGATCTATGGCAAGGAAACATATGTGGGTGAGGTGTATGAGCCTCTAGTCAATGATCAATGGCCACACAACCCCCATTTTTGTCGAAAATAGCCATGAACGACCATTTTCAATAATATCGAAGGCTAACACCTACGAATTTTTGACCAAGAAATGGTCTCCACCAGAAATCCAAGACTGTGATCTACGACAAGGAAACATATGTGGGGTGAGGTGTATGAGCCTCTGGTCGACGATCAATGGCCACACAACCCCCATTTTGCCGAAAATAGCCATGAATGACCATTTTCAACAATACCGAAGGCTAACACGTACGAGTTTTTAACCAAGAAATGGTTTCCACCAGAAATCCAAGAATGTAATCTATGGCAAGGAAACATATGTGGGGTGAGGTTTATGAGCCTCTAGTCGATGATAAATGGCCACACAACCCCCATTTTTTATGAAAATAGCCATGAGCGACCTTGAAAATAGCCATGAGCGACCATTTTCAATAATACTAGAGGCTAACACCTACGGATTTTAGACCAAGAAATGGTCTCCACCAGAAATCCAAGAATGTGATCTATGGCAAGGACACATATGTGGGGTGAGGTGTATGAGCGTCTGGTCGATGATCAATGGCCACACAACCCCCATTTTTGTCGAAAATAGCCATGAACGACCATTTTCAATAATACCGAAGGCTAACACCTACGGATTTTTGACCAAGAAATGGTCTCCACCAGAAATCCAAGAATGTGATCTATGGCAAGGAAACATATGTGGGGTGAGGTGTATGAGCCTCTAGTCGATGATCAATGGCCACACAACCCCCATTTTTGTCGAAAGTAGCCATGAATGACCATTTTCAAAAATACCAAAGGCTAACACGTACGGATTTTTAACCAAGAAATGGTCTCCACCAGAAATCCAAGAATGTGATCTCGGGCAAGGAAACATATGTGGGGTGAGGTGTACGAGCCTCTGGTCGATGATCAATGGCCACACAACCCCCATTTTGCCGAAAATAGCCATGAGCGACCATATTCAATAATATTAGAGGCTAAGACCTACGGATTTTTGACCAAGAAATGGTCTCCACCAAAAATCCAAGAATGTGATCTATGGCAAGGAAACATATGTGGGGTGAGGTGTATGAGCCTCTGGTCGATGATCAATGGCCACACAACCCCCATTTTTGTCGAAAATAGCCATGAACGACCATTTTCAATGACATTGAAGGCTAACACCTACGGATTTTTGACCAAGAAATGGTCTCCACCATAAATCCAAGAATGTGATCTATGGCAAGGAAACATATGTGTAGTGAGGTGTATGAGCCTCTGGTCGAAGATCAATGGCCAGACAACCCCCATTTTTGTCGAAAATAGCCATGAATGACCATTTTCAAAAATACCAAAGGCTAACACATTCGGATTTTTGCCCAAGAAATGGTCTCCACCAGAAATCCAAGAATGTGATCTATGGCAAGGAAACATATGTGGGGTGAGGTGTATGAGCCTCTGGTCGACGATCAATGGCCACACAACCCCCATTTTTGTCGAAAATAGCCATGAACGACCATTTTCAATAATACCGAAGGCTAACACCTACGGATTTTTGACCAAGAAATGGTCTCCACCAGAAATCCAAGAATGTGATCTATGGCAAGGAAACATATGTGGGGTGAAGTGTATGAGCCTCTAGTCGATGATCAATGGCCACACAACCCCCATTTTTGTCGAAAATAGCCATGAATGACCATTTTCAAAAATACCAAAGGCTAACACGTACGGAATTTTAACCAAGAAATGGTCTCCACAAGAAATCCAAGAATGTGATCTATGGCAAGGAAACATATGTGGGGTGAGGTGTATGAGCGTCTGGTCGATGATCAATGGCCACACAACCCCCATTTTTGTCGAAAATAGCCATGAACGACCATTTTCAATAATACCGAAGGCTAACACCTACGGATTTTTGACCAAGAAATGGTCTCCACCAGAAATCCAAGAATGTGATCTATGGCAAGGAAACATATGTGGGGTGAGGTGTATGAGCCTCTAGTCGATGATCAATGGCCACACAACCCCCATTTTTGTCGAAAATAGCCATGAATGACCATTTTCAAAAATACCAAAGGCTAACACGTACGGATTTTTAACCAAGAAATGGTCTCCACCAGAAATCCAAGAATGTGATCTATGGCAAGGAAACATATGTGGGGTGAGGTGTATGAGCCTCTGGTCGATGATCAATGGCCACACAACCCCCATTTTGCCGAAAATAGCCATGAATGACCATTTTCAATAATACCGAAGGCTAACACGTACGAGTTTTTAACCAAGAAATGGTTTCCACCAGAAATCCAAGAATGTAATCTATGGCAAGGAAACATATGTGGGGTGAGGTGTACGAGCCTCTGGTCGATGATAAATGGCCACACAACCCCCATTTTTGATGAAAATAGCCATGAACGACCATTTTCAATAATATCGAAAGCTAACACCTACGGATTTTTGACCAACAAATGGTCTCCACCAGAAATCCAAGAATGTGATCTATGGCAAGGAAACTTATGTGGGGTGAGGTGTATGAGCCTCTGGTCGACGATCAATGGCCACACAACCCTAATTTTTGTCGAAAATAGCCATGAACGACCATTTTCAATGACACTGAAGGCTAACACCTACGGATTTTTGACCAAGAAATGGTCTCCACCAGAAATCCAAGAATGTGATCTATGGCAAGGAAACATATGTGGGGTGAGGTGTACGAGCCTTTGGTCGATGATCAATAGCCACACAACCCCCATTTTGCCGAAAATAGCCATGAACGACCATTTTCAATAATACCGAAGGCTAACACCTACTGATTTTTGACCAAGAAATGGTCTCCACCATAAATCCAAGAATGTGATCTATGGCAAGGAAACATATGTGTAGTGAGGTGTATGAGCCTCTGGTCGAAGATCAATGGTCTCCACCAGAAATCCAAGAATGTGATCTATGGCAAGGAAACATATGTGGGGTGAGGTGTATGAGCCTCTGGTCGATGATCAATGGCCACACAACCCCCATTTTGCCGAAAATAGCCATGAATGACCATTTTCAATAATACCAAAGGCTAACACGTACGAGTTTTTAACCAAGAAATGGTTTCCACCAGAAATCCAAGAATGTAATCTATGGCAAGGAAACATATGTGGGGTGAGGTGTACGAGCCTCTGGTCGATGATAAATGGCCACACAACCCCCATTTTTGATGAAAATAGCCATGAGCGACCATTTTCAATAATACTAGAGGCTAACACCTACAGATTTTAGACCAAGAAATGGTCTCCACCAGAAATCCAAGAATGTGATCTATGGTAAGGAAACATATGTGGGGTCAGGTTTATGAGCCTCTAGTCGATGATAAATGGCCACACAACCCCCATTTTTTATGAAAATAGCCATGAGCGACCTTGAAAATAGCCATGAGCGACCATTTTCAATAATACTAGAGGCTACACCTACGGATTTTAGACCAAGAAATGGTCTCCACCAGAAATCCAAGAATGTGATCTATGGCTAGGAAACATATGTGGGGTGAGGTGTACGAGCCTCTGGTCGATGATCAATGGCCACACAACCCCCATTTTGCCGAAAATAGCCATGAACGACCATTTTCAATAATACCGAAGGCTAACACGTACGAGTTTTTAACCAAGAAATGGTTTCCACCAGAAATCCAAGAATGTGATCTATGGCAAGGAAACATATGTGGTGAGGTGTATGAGCCTCTAGTCGATGATCAATGGCCACACAACCCCCATTTTTGTCGAAAATAGCCATGAATGACCATTTTCAAAAATACCGAAGGCTAACACATTCGGATTTTTGCCCAAGAAATGGTCTCCATCAGAAATCCAAGAATGTGATCTATGGCAAGGAAACATATGTGTAGTGAGGTGTATGAGCCTCTGGTCGAAGATCAATGGTCTCCACCAGAAATCCAAGAATGTGATCTATGGCAAGGAAACATATGTGGGGTGAGGTGTATGAGCCTCTGGTCGATGATCAATGGCCACACAACCCCCATTTTACCGAAATTAGCCATGAATGACCATTTTCAATAATACCGAAGGCTAACACGTACGAGTTTTTAACCTAGAAATGGTTTCCACCAGAAATGCAAGAATGTAATCTATGGCAAGGAAACATATGTGGGGTGAGGTGTACGAGCCTCTTGTCGATGATAAATGGCCACACAACCCCCATTTTTGATGAAAATAGCCATGAACGACCATTTTCAATAATATCGAAAGCTAACACCTATGGATTTTTGACCAACAAATGGTCTCCACCAGAAATCCAAGAATGTGATCTATGGCAAGGAAACATATGTGGGGTGAGGTGTATGAGCCTCTGGTCAACGATCAATGGCCACACAACCCTAATTTTTGTCGAAAATAGCCATGAACGACCATTTTCAATGACACTGAAGGCTAACACCTACGGATTTTTGACCAAGAAATGGTCTCCACCATAAATCCAAGAATGTGATCTATGGCAAGGAAACATATGTGTAGTGAGGTGTATGAGCCTTTGGTCGAAGATCAATGGTCTCCACCAGAAATCCAAGAATGTGATCTATGGCAAGGAAACATATGTGGGGTGAGGTGTATGAGCCTCTGGTCGATGATCAATGGCCACACAACCCCCATTTTGCCGAAAATAGCCATGAATGACCATTTTCAATAATACCGAAGGCTAACACGTACGAGTTTTTAACCAAGAAATGGTTTCCACCAGAAATCCAAGAATGTAATCTATGGCAAGGAAACATATGTGGGGTGAGGTGTACGAGCCTCTGGTCGATGATCAATGGCCACACAACCCCCATTTTTTATGAAAATAGCCATGAGCGACCATTTTCAATAATACTAGAGGCTAACACCTACGGATTTTAGACCAAGAAATGGTCTCCACCAGAAATCCAAGAATGTGATCTATGGCAAGGAAACATGTGGGGTGAGGTGTATGAGCCTCTAGTCGATGATCAATGGCCACACAACCCCCATTTTTTATGAAAATAGCCATGAGCGACCATTTTCAATAATACTAGAGGCTAAGACCTACGGATTTTTCTAGTATTATTGAAAATGGTCGCTCATGGCTATTTTCAAGGTCGCTCATGTCTATTTTCATAAAAAATGGGGGTTGTGTGGCCATTTATCATCGACTAGAGGCTCATAAACCTCACCCCACATATGTTTCCTTGCCATAGATCACATTCTTGGATTTCTGGTGGAGACCATTTCTTGGTCAAAAATCCGTACGTGTTAGCCTTTGGTATTTTTGAAAATGGTCGTTCATGGCTTGGTCGATGATCAATGGCCACACAACCCCCATTTTTTATGAAAATAGCCATGAGCGACCATTTTCAATAATACTAGAGGCTAAGACCTACGGATTTTTGACCAAGAAATGGTCTCCACCAGAAATCCAAGAATGTGATCTCTTGCAAGGAAACATATGTGGGGTGAGGTGTATGAGCGTCTGGTCGATGATCAATGGCCACACAACCCCCATTTTTTATGAAAATAGCCATGAACGACCATTTTCAATAATACCGAAGGCTAACACCCACGATTTTTTGACCAAGAAATGGTC
>NW_023366994.1:0-63177 GCF_902167145.1 Zea mays | reverse complement strand
TTTTCGACAAAAATGGGGGTGTGTGCCATTGATCATCGACCAGAGGCTTCGTACACCTCACCCCATCTGGTGGAGACCATTTCTTGGTCTAAAAATCCGTATGTGTTAGCCTTCGGTATTATTGAAAATGGTCGTTCATGGCTATTTTCGACAAAAATGGGGGGTTGTGTGGCCATTGATCATCGACCAGACGCTCATACACCTCACCCACATATGTTTCCTTGCCATAGATCACATTCTTGGATTTCTGGTGGAGACCATTTCTTGGTCAAAAATCCGAACGGTTTAGGGCCTTCGGTATTTTGAAAAATGGTCATTCATGGGCTATTTTCGACAAAAATGGGGGTTGTGTGGCCATTGATCATCGACCAGAGGATCGTACACCTCACTCCACATATGTTTCCTTGCCATAGATCACATTCTTGGATTTCTGGTGGAGACCATTTCATTGGTCAAAAATCCGTAGGTCTTAGCCTCTAGTATTATTGAAAATGGTCGTTCATGGCTATTTTCGACAAAAATGGGGGTTGTGTGGCCATTGATCATCGACCAGAGGCTCATACACCTCACCCCACATATGTTTCCTTGCCATAGATCACATTCTTGGATTTCTGGTGGAGACCATTTCTTGGTCAAAAATCCGTAGGTGTTAGCTTCAGTGTCATTGAAGATGGTCGTTTATGGCTATTTTCGACAAAAATGGGGGTGTGTGTGGCCATTGATCATCGACCAGAGGCTCATGCACTCACCCCACATATGTTTCCTTGCATAGATCACATTCTTGGATTTCTGGTGGAGACCATTTCTTGGTCAAAATCCGTAGGTCTTAGCCTCTAGTATTATTGAAATGGTCGCTCATGGCTATTTCATAAAAAATGGGGGTTGTGTGGCATTGATCATCGACGAGAGGCTCATAACACCTCTGGTGGAGACCATATTCTTGGTCAAAAAATCGTCTGTAGGTGTTAGCCTTCGGTATTATTGAAAATTGGTCGTTCATGCTATTTTCATAAAAAATGGGGGTTGTGTGGCCATTTATCATCGACTAAGAGGCTCGTACACTCACCCCACATATGTTTCCTTGCCATAGATCACATTCTTGGATTTCTGTGGAGACCATTTCTTGGTTAAAAACTCGTACGTGTTAGCCTTCGGTATTATTGAAAATGTCGCTCATGGCTATTTTCATAAAAAATGGGGGTTGTGTGGCCATTGATCATCGACCAGGCGCTCATACACCTCACCCCACATATGTTTCCTTGCCATAGATCACATTCTTGGATTTCTGGTGGAGACCATTTCTTGGTCAAAAAATCCGTAGGTGTTAGCCTTCGGTATTATTGTAAATGGTCATTCATGGCTATTTCGACAAAAATGGGGGTTGTGTGGCCATTGATCATCGTCCAGAGGCTCATACACCTCACCCCACATATGTTTCCTTGCCATAGATCACATTCTTGGATTTCTGGTGGATACCATTTCTTGGTAAAAAATCCGTAGGTCTTAGCCTCTAGTATTATTAAAAATGGTCGCTCATGGCTATTTTCAAGGTCGCTCATGGCTATTTTCATAAAAAAATGGGGGTTGTGTGGCCATTGATCATCGACCATAGGCTCATACACCTCACCCCACATATGTTTCCTTGCCATAGATCACCTTCTTGGATTTCTGGTGGAGACCATTTCTTGGTCAAAAATCCGTAGTGTTAGCCTCTAGTATTATTGAAAATGGTCGTTCATGGCTATTTTCGGCAAAATGGGGGTTGTGTGCCATTGATCATCGACCAGACACTCATACACCTCACCCCACATATGTTTCCTTGCCATAGATCACATTCTTGGATTTCTGGTGGAGACCATTTCTTGGTCAAAAATCCGTACGTGTTAGCCTTTGGTATTTTTGAAAATGGTCATTCATGGCTATTTTCGACAAAAATGGGGGTTGTGTGGCCATTGATCATCGACTAGAGGCTCATACACCTCACCCCACATATGTTTCTTGCCATAGATCACATTCTTGGATTTCTGGTGGAGACCATTTCTTGGTCAAAAAATCCGTAGGTCTTAGCCTCTAGTATTATTGAAAATGGGTCCGTTCATGGCTATTTTCGACAAAAATGGGGGTTGTGTGGCCATTGATCATCGACTAGAGGCTCATAAACCTCACCCCACATATGTTTCCTTGCCATAGATTACATTCTTGGATTTCTGGTGGAGACCATTTCTTGGTCAAAAATCCGTAGGTGTTAGCCTTCGGTATTATTGAAAATGGTCGTTCATGGCTATTTTCGACACCCACATATGTTTCCTTGCCATAGATCACATTCTTGGATTTCTGGTGGAGACCATTTCTTGGTCTAAAATCCGTAGGTGTTAGCCTCTAGTATTATTGAAAATGGTCGCTCATGGCTATTTTCAAGGTCGCTCATGGCTATTTTCATAAAAAATGGGGGTTGTGTGGCCATTTATCATCGACTAGAGGCTCATAAACCTCACCCCACATATGTTTCCTTGCCATAGATCACATTCTTGGATTTCTGGTGGAGACCATTTCTGGTCAAAAACTCGTACGTGTTAGCCTTCGGTATTATTGAAATGGTCGTTCATGGCTATTTTCGACAAAAATGGGGGTGTGGAGACCATTTCTTGGTCAAAAATCCGTAGGTGTTAGCCTTCGATATTATTGAAAATGGTCGTTCATGGCTAGTTTCGACAAAAAAGGGGGTTGTGTGGCCATTGATCATCGACCAGACGCTCATACACCTCACCCCACATATGTTTCCTTGCCATAGATCACATTCTTGGATTTCTGGTGGAGACCATTTCTTGGTCAAAAATCCGTAGGTGTTAGCCTTCGGTATTATTGTAAATGGTCATTCATGGCTATTTTCGACAAAAATGGGGTTGTGTGGCCATTGATCATCGACAAGAGGCTCATACACCTCACCCACACATATGTTTCCTTGCCATAGATCACATTCTTGGATTTCTGGTGGAGACCATTTCTTGGTAAAAAATCCTTAGGTGTTAGCCTTCGGTATTATTGAAAATGGTCATTCATGGCTATTTTCGGCAAAATGGGGGTTGTGTGGCCATTGTTCATCGACCAGAGGCTCGTACACCTCACCCCACAATATGTTTCCTTGCCATAGATCACATTCTTGGATTTCTGGTGGAGACCATTTCTGGTCAAAAATCTGTAGGTGTTAGCCTTCGTATTATTGAAAATGGTCGTTCATGGCTATTTTCGACAAAAATGGGGGTTGTGTGGCCATTGATCATCGACCAGACGCTCATACACCTCACCCCACATATGTTTCCTTGTCATAGATCACATTCTTGGATTTCTGGTGGAGACCATTTCTGGTCAAAATTCCGTACGTGTTAGCCTTTGGTATTTTTGAAAATGGTCGTTCATGGCTATTTTCGACAAAAATGGGGGTTGTGTGCATTGATCATCGACCAGAGGCTCATACACCTCACCCCACATATGTTTCCTTGCCATAGATCACATTCTTGGATTTCTGGTGGAGACCATTTCTTGGGCAAAAATCCGTAAGTGTTAGCCTTCGGTATTATTGAAAATAGTCATTCATGGCTATTTTCGACAAAAATGGGGGTTGTGTGGCCATTGATCATCGACCAGAGGCTCATACACCTCACCCCACATATGTTTCCTTGCCATAGATTACATTCTTGGATTTCTGGTGGAAACCATTTCTTGGTTAAAACTCGTATGTGTTAGCCTTCGGTATTATTGAAAATGGTCATTCATGGCTATTTTCGACAAAAATGGGGGTTGTGTGGCCATTGATCATCGACCACCCCCATTTTTTGTCGAAAAATAGCCATGAATGACCATTTACACTAATAATCCGAAGGCTAACACGTACGGATTTTAGACCAAGAAATGGTCTCCACCAAAATCCAAGAATGTGATCTATGGCAAGAAAACATATGTGGGTTGAAGTGTCGAGCCTCTGGTCGACGATCAATGGCCACACAACCCCCATTTTGCCGAAAATAGCCATGAATGGACCATTTTCAATAATACCGAAGGCTACAACGTACGAGTTTTTAACCAAGAAATGGTTTCCACCAGAAATCCAAGAATGTGATCTATGGCAAGGAAACATATGTGGGGTGAGGTGTACGAGCCTCTGGTGGAGACCATTTCTTGGTCAAAAATCCGTAGGTGTTAGCCTTCGATATTATTGAAAATGGTACCGTTCATGGCTATTTTCGACCAAAATGGGGGTTGTGGGCCATTGATCATCGACCAGACGCTCATACACCTCACCCAATATGTTTCCTTGCCATAGATCACATTCTTGGATTTCTGGTGGAGACATTTCTTGGTCAAAAATCCGTAGTTGTTAGCCTTCGGTATTATTGTAAATGGTCATTCATGGCTATTTTCGACAAAAATGGGTTGTGTGGCCATTGATCATCGACAAGGCGCCATCCTCACCCCACATATGTTTCCTTGCCATAGATCACATTCTTGATTTCTGGTGGAGACCATTTCTTGGTCAAAAAATCCGTAGGTCTTAGCCTTCGGTATTATTGAAATGGTCATTCATGGCTATTTTCGGGCAAAATGGGGGGTTGTGTGGCCATTGATCGTCGACCAGAGGCTCATACACCTCACCCCACATATGTTTCCTTGTCGTAGATCACATTCTTGGATTTCTGGTGGAGACCATTTCTTGGTCAAAAACTCGTACGTGTTAGCCTTCGGTATTATTGAAAATGGTCATTCATGGCTATTTTCAGCAAAATGGGGTTGTGTGGCCATTGATCATCGACCAGAGGCTCGTACACCTCACCCCACATATGTTTCCTTTGCCATAGATCACATTCTTGGATTTCTGGTGGAGACCATTTCTTGGTCCAAAAATCCATAGGTGTTAGCCTTCGGTATTATTGAAAATGGTCTTTCATGGCTATTTCGACAAAAATGGGGGTTGTGTGGCCATTGATCATCGACCAGACGCTCATACACCTCACCCCACATATGTTTCCTTGCCATAGATCACATTCTTGGATTTCTGGTGGAGACCATTTCTTGGTCAAAAATCCGTAGGTGTTAGCCTTCGGTATTATTGAAAATGGTCGTTCATGGCTATTTTTCGACAAAAATGGGGGTTGTGTGGCCATTGATCATCGACCAACCCCCATTTTTGTCGAAAAATAGCCATGAATGACCATTTACAATAATACCGAAGGCTAACACGTACGGATTTTAGACCAAGAAATGGGTCTCCACCAGAAATCCAAGAATGTGATCTATGGCAAGAAAACATATGTGGGTTGAAGTGTACGAGCCTCTGGTCGACGATCAATGGCCACACAACCCCCATTTTGCCGAAAATAGCCATGAAGGACCATTTTCAATAATACCGAAGGCTAACACGTACGAGTTTTTAACCAAGAAATGGGTTCCACCAGAAATCAACAAGAATGTGATCTATGGCAAGGAAACATATGTGGGGGTGAGGTGTACGAGCCTCTGGTGGAGACCATTTCTTGGTCAAAAAATCCGTAGGTGTTAGCCTTCGATATTATTGAAAATGGTCTGTTCATGGCTATTTTCGACAAAAATGGGGGTGGCGATGATCATGGCCTCACAACCCCCATTTTTGGTCGAAAATAGCCATGAATGACCATTTTCAATAATACCGAAGGCTAACACGTACGAGTTTTTAACAAGAAATGGTTTCCACCAGAAATCCAAGAATGTAATCTATGGCAAGGAAACATAATGTGGGGTGAGGTGTATGAGCCTCTGGTCGATGATCAATGGCCACACAACCCCCATTTTTGTCGAAAATATCTATGGCAAGGAAACATATGTGGAGTGAGGTGTACGATCCTCTGGTCGATGATCAATGGCCACAACCCCCATTTTTGTCGAAAATAGCCATGAATGACCATTTTCAAAAATTCCGAAGGCTAACACCTACGGATTTTTGACCAAGAAATGGTCTCTCACCAGAAATCCAAGAATGTGATCTATGGCAAGGAAACATATGTGGGGTGAGGTGTATGAGCGTCTGGTCGATGATCAATGGCCACACAACCCCCATTTTGCCGAAAATAGCCATGAACGACCATTTTCAATAATACTAGAGGCTAACACCTACGGATTTTTGACCAAGAAATGGTCTCCACCAGAAATCCAAGAATGTGATCTATGGCAAGGAACTATAGTGGGGTGAGGTGTATGAGCCTATGGTCCGATGAATCATGGCCACACAACCCCCATTTTTTTATGAAAATAGCCATGAGCGACCTAGAAAATAGCCATGAGCGACAATTTTCAATAATACTAGAGGCTAAGACCTACGGATTTTTGACCAAGAAATGGTCTCCACCAGAAATCCAAGAATGTGATCTATGGCAAGGAAACATATGTGGGGTGAGGTGGTATGAGCCTCTGGTCGATGATCAATGGCCACACAACCCCCATTTTTGTCGAAAATAGCCATGAATGACCATTACAATAATACCGAAGGCTAACACCTACGGATTTTTGACCAAGAAATGGTCTCCACTAGAAATCCAAGAATGTGATCTATGCAAGGAAACATATGTGGGGTGAGGTGTATGAGCGTCTGGTCAATGATCAATGGCCACACAACCCCCATTTTTTATGAAAATAGCCATGAGCGCCCATTTTCAATAAAGAAGGCTAACACGTACGAGTTTTTAACCAAGAAATGGTCTCCACCAGAAATCCAAGAATGTGATCTATGGCAAGGAAACATATGTGGGGTGAGGTGTACGAGCCTCTAGTCGATGATAAATGGCCCACACAACCCCCATTTTTATGAAAATAGCCATGAACGACCATTTTCATAATACCGAAGGCTAACACCTACAGATTTTTGACCAAGAATTGGTCTCCACCAGAGGTGTATGGGCCTCTGGTCGATGATCAATGGCCACACAACCCCCATTTTTTATGAAAATAGCCATGAGCGACCATTTTCAATAATACTAGAGGCTAAGACCTACGGATTTTTGACCAAGAAATGGTCTCCACCAGAAATCCAAGAATGTGATCTATGGCAAGGAAACATATTGGGGTGAGGTGTATGAGCCTCTGGTCGACGATCAATGGCCACACAACCCCCATTTTTGTCGAAAATAGCCATGAACGACCATTTTCAATAATATCGAAGGCTAACACCTACGGATTTTGACCAAGAAATGGTCTCCACCAGAAATCCAAGAATGTGATCTATGGAAAGGAAACATATGTGGGGTGAGGTGTATGAGCCTCTGGTCGATGATAAATGGCCACACAACCCCCATTTTGCCGAAAATAGCCATGAATGACCATTTTCAATAATACCGAAGGTTAACACCTACGAGTTTTTAACCAAGAAATGGTCTCCACCAAAAATCCAAGAATGTGATCTATGGCAAGGAACATATGTGGGGTGAGGTGTATGAGCCTCTGGTCGATGATCAATGGCCACACAACCCCCATTTTTGTCGAAAATAGCCATGAACGACCATTTTCAATAATACCGAAGGCTAACACCTACGGATTTTTGACCAAGAAATGGTCTCCACCAGAAATCCAAGAATGTGATCTATGGCAAGGAAACATATGTGGGGTGAGGTGTATGAGCCTCTGGTCGATGATCAATGGCCACACAACCCCCATTTTTGTCGAAAATAGCCATGAACGACCATTTTCAATAATACTAGAGGCTAAGACCTACGGATTTTTGCCCAAGAAATGGTCTCCACCAGAAATCCAAGAATGTGATCTATGGCAAGGAAACATATGTGGGTGAGGTATACGAGCCTCTGGTCGATGATCAATGGCCACACAACCCCCATTTTTGTCGAAAATAGCCATGAACGACCATTTTCAATAATACCGAAGGCTAACACCTACAGATTTTTGACCAAGAATTGGTCTCCACCAGAGGTGTATGAGCCTCTGGTCGACGATCAATGGCCACACAACCCCCATTTTGCCGAAAATAGCCATGAACGACCATTTTCAATAATATCGAAGGCTAACACCTACGGATTTTTGACCAAGAAATGGTCTCCACCATAAATCCAAGAATGTGATCTATGGCAAGGAAACATATGTGGGGTGAGATTTATGAGCCTCTAGTCGATGATAAATGGCCACACAACCCCATTTTTTATGAAAATAGCCATGAGCGACCATTTCAATAATATTAGAGGCTAAGACCTACGGATTTTTGACCAAGAAATGGTCTCCACCAGAAATCCAAGAATGTGATCTATGGCTAGGAAACATATGTGGGGTGAGGTGTATGAGCCTCTGGTCGATGATCAATGGCCACACAACCCCCATTTTTGTCGAAAATAGCCATGAACGACCATTTTCAATAATACCGAAGGCTAACAACTACGGATTTTTGACCAAGAAATGGTCTCCACCAGAAATCCAAGAATGTGATCTATGGCAAGGAAACATATGTGGGGTGAGGTTTATGAGCCTCTAGTCGATGATAAATGGCCACACAACCCCCATTTTTATGAAAATAGCCATGAGCGACCTTGAAAATAGCCTGAGCGACCATTTTCAATAATACTAGAGGCTAACACTAAGGATTTTTGACCAAGAAATGGTCTCCACCAGAAATCCAAGAATGTGATCTATGGCAAGGAAACATATGTGGGGTGAGCTGTACGAGCCTCTGGTCGATGATCAATGGCCACACAACCCCATTTTTGTCGAAAATAGCCATGAACGACCATTTTCAATAATACCGAAGGCTAACACGTACGAGTTTTTGACCAAGAAATGGTCTCCACCAGAAATCCAAGAATGTGATCTATGGCAAGGAAACATATGTGGGGTGAGGTTTATGAGCCTCTAGTCGATGATAAATGGCCACCCAACCCCATTTTTTGAAAATAGCCATGAGCGACCTTGAAAATAGCCATGAGCGACCATTTTCAATAATACTAGAGGCTAACACCTACGGATTTTAGACCAAGAAATGGTCTCCACCAGAAATCCAAGAATGTGATCTATGGCAAGGAAACATTGTGGGTGTCGAAAATAGCCATGAACGACCATTTTCAATAATACCGAAGGCTAACACCTACGGATTTTGACCAAGAAATGGTCTCCACTAGAATCCAAGAATGTAATCTATGGCAAGGAAAACATATGTGGGGTGAGGTTTATGAGCCTCTAGTCGATGATAAATGGCCACACAACCCCCATTTTTATGAAAATAGCCATGAGCGACCATTTTCAATAATACTAGAGGCTATGACCTACGGATTTTTGACCAAGAAATGATCTCCACCAGGAATCCAAGAATGTGATCTATGGCAAGGAAACATATGTGGGGTGAGGTGTATGAGCCTCTGGTCGACGATCAATGGCCACACAACCCCCATTTTTGTCGAAAATAGCCATGAACGACCATTTTCAATAATATCGAAGGCTAACACCTACGGATTTTTGACCAAGAAATGGTCTCCACCAGAAATCCAAGAATGTGATCTACGACAAGGAAACATATGTGGGGTGAGGTGTATGAGCCTGGTCGACGATCAATGGCCACACAACCCCCATTTTGCCGAAAATAGCCATGAACGACCATTTTCAATAATACCGAAGGCTAACACGTACGAGTTTTTAACCAAGAATGGTCTCCACCAGAAATCCAAGAATGTAATCTATGCAAGAAACATATGTGGGGTGAGGTGTATGAGCCTCAGGTCGACGATCAATGGCCACACAACCCCCATTTTTGTCGAAAATAGCCATGAATGACCATTTACAATAATACCGAAGGCTAACACCTACGGATTTTTGACCAAGAAATGGTCTCCACCAGAAATCCAAGATGTGATCTATGGCAAGGAAACATATGTGGAGTGAGGTGTATGAGCCTCTGGTCGATGATCAATGGCCACACAACCCCCATTTTTGTCAAAAATAGCCATGAACGACCATTTTCAATAATACAGAAGGCTAACACCTACGGATTTTTGACCAAGAAATGGTCTACCCAATTCCAAGAATGTGATCTATGGCAAGGAAACATATGTGGGGTGAGGTGTATGAGCCTCTGGTCGACGATCAATGGCCACACAGCCCCCATTTTTTCAAAAATAGCCATGAACGACCATTTTCAATAATTCGAAGGCTAACACCTACGGATTTTTGACCAAGAAATGGTCTCCACCAGATTCCAAGAATGTGATCTACGACAAGGAAACATATGTGGGGTGAGGTGTATGAGCGTTTGGTCGATGATCAATGGCCACACAACCCCATTTTTGTCGAAATAGCCATGAACGACCATTTTCAATAATACCGAAGGCTAACACCTACGGATTTTTGACCAAGAAATGGTCTCCACCAGAAATCCAAGAATGTAATCTATGGCAAGGAAACATATGTGGGGTGAGGTGTATGAGCCTCTGGTCGACGATCAATGGCCACACAACCCCCATTTTGCCGAAATTGCCATGAGCGACCATTTTCAATAATATTAGAGGCTAAGACCTACGGATTTTGACCAAGAAATGGTCTCCACCAGAAATCCAAGAATGTGATCTATGGCAAGGAAACATATGTGGGTGAGGTGTATGAGCCTCTGGTCGACGATCAATGGCCACACAACCCCCATTTTTTTATGAAATAGCCATAAGCGACCTTGAAAATAGCCATGAGCGACCATTTTCAATAATACTAGAGGCTAACACCTACGAATTTTGACCAAGAAATGGTCTCCACCAGAAATCCAAGAATGTGATCTATGGCAAGGAAACATATGTGGGGTGAGGTGTATGAGCCTCTGGTCGATGATCAATGGCCACACAACCCCCATTTTTGTCGAAAATAGCCATGAACGACCATTTCAATAATATCGAAGGCTAACACCTACGGATTTTTGACCAAGAAATGGTCTCCACCAGAAATCCAAGAATGTGATCTATGGCAAGGAAACATATGTGGGGTGAGGTGTATGAGCCTCTGGTCGATGATCAATGGCCACACAACCCCCATTTTTGTCGAAAATAGCCATGAACGACCATTTTCAATAATATCGAAGGCTAACACCTACGATTTTTGACCAAGAAATGGTCTCCACAAGAAATCCAAGAATGTGATCAATGGCAAGGAAACATATGTGGGGTGAGGTGTATGAGCCTCTGGTCGACGATCAATGGCCACACAACCCCCATTTTTTATGAAATAGCCATGAGCGACCATTTTCAATAATACTAGAGGCTAACACCTACGGATTTTAGACCAAGAAATGGTCTCCACCAGAAATCCAAGAATGTGATCTATGGCAAGGAAACATATGTGGGGTGAGGTGTATGAGCGTCTGGTCGATGATCAATGGCCACACACCCCCATTTTTGTCGAAAATAGCCATGAACGACCATTTTCAATAATACTAGAGGCTAAACCTACGGATTTTTGACCAAGAAATGGTCTCCACCAGAAATCCAAGAATGTGATCTATGGCAAGGAAACATATGTGGAGTGAGGTGTACGATCCTCTGGTCGATGATCAATGGCCACACAACCCCCATTTTTTCGAAAATAGCCATCAATGACCATGTTCAAAAATACCGAAGGCTAACACGTTCGGATTTTTGACCAAGAAATGGTCTCCACCAGAAATCCAAGAATGTGATCTATGGCAAGGAAACTATGTGGGTGAGTGTATGAGCGTCTGTCGATGATCAATGGCCACACAACCCCCATTTTTGTCGAAAATAGCCATGAACGACCATTTTCAATAATACCGAAGGCTAACACTTACGGATTTTTGACCAAGAAATGGTCTCCACCAGAAATCCAAGAATGTGATCTATGGCAAGGAAACATATGTGGGGTGAGGTGTATGAGCCTTGGTCGATGATCAATGGCCACACAACCACCATTTCTTGGTCAAAGATCCGTAGGTGTTAGCCTTCGGTATTATTGAAAATGGTCGTTCATGGCTGTTTTCGACAAAAATGGGGGTTGTGTGGCCATTGATCATCGACCAGAGGCTCATATACCTCACCCCACATATGTTTCCTTGCCATAGATCACATTCTTGGATTTGGTGGAGACCATTTCTTGGTCAAAATTCGTAGGTGTTAGCCTTCGATATTATTGAAAATGGTCGTTCATGGCTATTTTCGACAAAAATGGGGGTTGTGTGGCCATTGATCATCGACCAGAGGCTCATACACCTCACCCACATAAGTTTCCTTGCCATAGATCACATTCTTGGATTTCTGGTGGAGACCATTCTTGGTCAAAAATCGTAGGTGTTAGCCTTCGGTATTATTGAAAATGGTCGTTCATGGCTATTTTCGACAAAATGGGGTTTGTGGCCATTGATCATCGACCAGACGCTCATACACCTCACCCCACATATGTTTCCTTGCCATAGATCACATTCTTGGATTTCTGGTGGAGACCATTTCTTGGTCAAAAATCTGTAGGTGTTAGCCTTCGGTATTATTGAAAATGGTCGCTCATGGCTATTTTGACAAAAATGGGGGTTGTGTGGCCATTGATCTCGACCAGACACTCATACACCTCACCCCACATATGTTTCCTTGTCGTAGATCACATTCTTGGATTCTGGTGGAGACCATTTCTTGGTCAAAAATCCGTAGGTGTTAGCCTTCGATATTATTGAAAATGGTCGTTCATGGCTATTTTTGACAAAAATGGGGGTTGTGTGGCATTGATCGTCGACCAGAGGCTCATACACCTCACCCACATATGTTTCCTTGCCATAGATCACATTCTTGATTTCTGGTGGAGACCATTTCTTGGTCAAAAATCCGTAGGTGTTAGCCTTCGGTATTATTGAAATGGTCGTTCATGGCTATTTCGACAAAAATGGGGGTTGTGTGGCCATTGATCATCGACTAGAGGCTCATACACCTTCATTCATGGCTATTTCCGACAAAAATGGGGGTTGTGTGGCCATTGATCATCGACCAGAGGCTCATACACCTCACCCCACATATGTTTCCTTGCCATAGATCACATTCTTGGATTTCTGGTGGAGACCATTTCTTGGTCAAAAATCCGTAGGTGTTAGCCTTCGATATTGAAAATGGTCGTTCATGGCTATTTTTGACAAAAATGGGGTGTGTGGCCATTGATCGTCGACCAGAGGCTCATACACCTCACCCCACATATGTTTCCTTGCCATGGATCATTCTTGGATTCTGGTGGAGACCATTTCTTGGTCAAAAATCCGTAGGTGTTAGCCTTCGGTATTATTGAAAATGGTCGTTCATGGCTATTTCGACAAAAATGGGGGTTGTGTGGCCATTGATGATCGACTAGAGGCTCATACACCTTCATTCATGGCTATTTTCGACAAAAATGGGGTTGTGTGGCCATTGATCATCGACTAGGCTCATACACCTCACCCCACATATGTTTCCTTGCCATAGATCACATTCTTGGATTTCTGGTGGAGACCATTTCTTGGTCAAAAATCCGTAGGTGTTAGCCTTCGGTATTATTGAAAATGGTCATTCATGGCTATTTTCATAAAAAATGGGGGTTGTGTGGCCATTTATCATCGACCAGAGGCTCATACACCTCACTATACATATGTTTCCTTGCCATAGATCACATTCTTGGATTTTTGGTGGAGACCATTTCTTGGGCAAAAATCCGTAGGTGTTAGCCTTCAGTGTCATTGAAAAATGGTCGTTCATGGCTATTTTCGACAAAATGGGGGTTGTGTGGCCATTGATCATCGACCAGAGGCTCATACACTCTCACCCCACATATGTTTCCTTGCCATAGATCACATTCTTGGATTTCTGGTGGAGACCATTTCTTGGTCAAAACGTACGTGTTAGCCTCTAGTATTATTGAAAATGGTCGCTCATGGCTATTTTCAAGGTCGCTCATGGCTATTTTCATAAAAAATGGGGGTTGTGTGGCCATTTATCATCGACCAGAGGCTCATACACCTCACCCCACATTGTTTCCTTGCCATAGATCACATTCTTGGATTTCTGGTGGAGACCATTTCTTGGTCAAAAATCCGTAGGTGTTAGCCTTCAGTGTCATTGAAAATGGTCATTCATGGCTATTTTCGACAAAATTAGGGTTGTGTGGACATTGATCGTCGACCAGAGGCTCATACACCTTACCCCACATATGTTTCCTTGCCATAGATCACATTCTTGGATTTCTGGTGGAGACCATTTCTTGGTCAAAAATCCGTAGGTGTTAGCCTTCGGTATTATTGAAAATGGTCGTTCATGGCTAATTTCGACAAAAATGGGGGTTGTGTGGCTATTTTCGGCAAAATGGGGGTTGTGTGGCATTGATCGTCGACCAGAGGCTCATACACCTCACCCCACATTTTTCCTTGTCGTAGATCACATTCTTGGATTTCTGGTGGAGACCATTTCTTGGTCAAAAATCCGTAGGTGTTAGCCTTCGATATTATGAAAATGGTCGTTCATGGCTATTTTCGACAAAAATGGGGGTTGTGTGGCCATTGATCATCGACCAGAGGCTCATACACCTCACCCACATATGTTCCTTGCCATAGATCACATTCTTGGATTTCTGTGGAGACCATTTCTTGGTCAAAAATCCGTAGGTGTTAGCCTTCGGTATTATTGAAAATGGTCGTTCATGGCTATTTTCGACAAAAATGGGGGTTGTGTGGCCATTGATCATTGACCAGACGCTCATACACCTCACCCCACATATGTTTCCTTGCCATAGATCACATTCTTGGATTTCTGGTGGAGACCATTTCTTGGTCAAAAATCCGTAGGTGTTAGCCTTCTAGTTTATTGAAAATGGTCGTCATGGCTATTTTTGACAAAAATGGGGGTTGTGTGGCCATTGATCATCGACCAGACACTCATACACCTCACCCCACATATGTTTCCTTGTCGTAGATCACATTCTTGGATTTCTGGTGGAGACCATTTCTTGGTCAAAAATCCGTAGGTGTTAGCCTTCGATATTATTGAAAATGGTCGTTCATGGCTATTTTTGACAAAAATGGGGGTTGTGTGGCCATTGATCGTCGACCAGAGGCTCATACACCTCACCCCACATATGTTTCCTTGCCATAGATCACATTCTTGGATTTCTGGTGGAGACCATTTCTTGGTCAAAAATCCGTAGTGTTAGCCTTCGGTATTATTGAAAATGGTCGTTCATGGCTATTTTCGACAAAAATGGGGGTTGTGTGGCCATTGATCATCGACTAGAGGCTCATACACCTTCATTCATGGCTATTTCCGACAAAAATGGGGGTTGTGTGGCCATTGATCATCGACCAGAGGCTCATACACCTCACCCCACATATGTTTCCTTGCCATAGATCACATTCTTGGATTTCTGGTGGAGACCATTTCTTGGTCAAAAATCCGTAGGTGTTAGCCTTCGATATTATTGAAAATGGTCGTTCATGGCTATTTTTGACAAAAATGGGGGTTGTGTGGCCATTGATCGTCGACCAGAGGCTCATACACCTCACCCCACATATTTTCCTTGCCATAGATCACATTCTTGGATTTCTGGTGGAGACCATTTCTTGGTCAAAAATCCGTAGGTGTTAGCCTTCGGTATTATTGAAAATGGTCGTTCATGGCTATTTTCGACAAAAATGGGGGTTGTGTGGCCATTGATCATCGACTAGAGGCTCATACACCTTCATTCATGGCTATTTTCGACAAAAATGGGGGTTGTGTGGCCATTGATCATCGACCAGAGGCTCATACACCTCACCCCACATATGTTTCCTTGCCATAGATCACATTCTTGGATTTCTGGTGGAGACCATTTCTTGGTCAAAAATCCGTAGGTGTTAGCCTTCGGTATTATTGAAAATGGTCATTCATGGCTATTTTCATAAAAAATGGGGGTTGTGTGGCCATTTATCATCGACCAGAGGCTCATACACCTCACTAACATATGTTTCCTTGCCATAGATCACATTCTTGGATTTTTGGTGGAGACCATTTCTTGGGCAAAAATCCGTAGGTGTTAGCCTTCAGTGTCATTGAAAAATGGTCGTTCATGGCTATTTTCGACAAAAATGGGGGTTGTGTGGCCATTGATCATCGACCAGAGGCTCATACACCTCACCCCACATATGTTTCCTTGCCATAGATCACATTCTTGGATTTCTGGTGGAGACCATTTCTTGGTCAAAAATCCGTACGTGTTAGCCTCTAGTATTATTGAAAATGGTCGCTCATGGCTATTTTCAAGGTCGCTCATGGCTATTTTCATAAAAAATGGGGGTTGTGTGGCCATTTATCATCGACCAGAGGCTCATACACCTCACCCCACATATGTTTCCTTGCCATAGATCACATTCTTGGATTTCTGGTGGAGACCATTTCTTGGTCAAAAATCCGTAGGTGTTAGCCTTCAGTGTCATTGAAAATGGTCATTCATGGCTATTTTCGACAAAAATTAGGGTTGTGTGGACATTGATCGTCGACCAGAGGCTCATACACCTCACCCCACATATGTTTCCTTGCCATAGATCACATTCTTGGATTTCTGGTGGAGACCATTTCTTGGTCAAAAATCCGTAGGTGTTAGCCTTCGGTATTATTGAAAATGGTCGTTCATGGCTAATTTCGACAAAAATGGGGGTTGTGTGGCTATTTTCGGCAAAATGGGGGTTGTGTGGCCATTGATCGTCGACCAGAGGCTCATACACCTCACCCCACATATGTTTCCTTGTCGTAGATCACATTCTTGGATTTCTGGTGGAGACCATTTCTTGGTCAAAAATCCGTAGGTGTTAGCCTTCGATATTATTGAAAATGGTCGTTCATGGCTATTTTCGACAAAAATGGGGGTTGTGTGGCCATTGATCATCGACCAGAGGCTCATACACCTCACCCCACATATGTTTCCTTGCCATAGATCACATTCTTGGATTTCTGGTGGAGACCATTTCTTGGTCAAAAATCCGTAGGTGTTAGCCTTCGGTATTATTGAAAATGGTCGTTCATGGCTATTTTCGACAAAAATGGGGGTTGTGTGGCCATTGATCATTGACCAGACGCTCATACACCTCACCCCACATATGTTTCCTTGCCATAGATCACATTCTTGGATTTCTGGTGGAGACCATTTCTTGGTCTAAAATCCGTAGGTGTTAGCCTCTAGTATTATTGAAAATGGTCGCTCATGGCTATTTTCAAGGTCGCTCATGGCTATTTTCATAAAAAATGGGGGTTGTGTGGCTATTTATCATCGACTAGAGGCTCATAAACCTCACCCCACATATGTTTCCTTGCCATAGATCACATTCTTGGATTTCTGGTGGAGACCATTTCTTGGTCAAAAATCCGTAGGTGTTAGCCTTCGATATTATTGAAAATGGTCGTTCATGGCTATTTTCGACAAAAATGGGGGTTGTGTGGCCATTGATCATCGACCAGACGCTCATACACCTCACCCCACATATGTTTCCTTGCCATAGATCACATTCTTGGATTTCTGGTGGAGACCATTTCTTGGTCAAAAATCCGAACGTGTTAGCCTTCGGTATTTTTGAAAATGGTCATTCATGGCTATTTTCGACAAAAATGGGGGTTGTGTGGCCATTGATCATCGACCAGAGGATCGTACACCTCACTCCACATATGTTTCCTTGCTATAGATCACATTCTTGGATTTCTGGTGGAGACCATTTCTTGGTCAAAAATCCGTAGGTGTTAGCCTTCGGTATTATTGAAAATGGTCGTTCATGGCTATTTTCGACAAAAATGGGGGTTGTGTGGCCATTGATCATCGACCAGACGCTCATACACCTCACCCCACATATGTTTCCTTGCCATAGATCACATTCTTGGATTTCTGGTGGAGACCATTTCTTGGTTAAAAACTCGTACGTGTTAGCCTTCGGTATTATTGAAAATGGTCATTCATGGCTATTTTCGGCAAAATGGGGGTTGTGTGGCCATTGATCATCGACCAGAGGCTCGTACACCTCACCCCACATATGTTTCCTTGCCATAGATCACATTCTTGGATTTCTGGTGGAGACCATTTCTTGGTCAAAAATCCGTAGGTGTTAGCCTTCGGTATTATTGAAAATGGTCGTTCATGGCTATTTTCGACAAAAATGGGGGTTGTGTGGCCATTGATCATCGACCAGACGCTCATACACCTCACCCCACATATGTTTCCTTGCCATAGATCACATTCTTGGATTTCTGGTGGAGACCATTTCTTGGTTAAAAACTCGTACGTGTTAGCCTTCGGTATTATTGAAAATGGTCATTCATGGCTATTTTCGGCAAAATGGGGGTTGTGTGGCCATTGATCATCGACCAGAGGCTCGTACACCTCACCCCACATATGTTTCCTTGCCATAGATCACATTCTTGGATTTCTGGTGGAGACCATTTCTTGGTCAAAAATCCGTAGGTGTTAGCCTTCGGTATTATTGAAAATGGTCGTTCATGGCTATTTTCGACAAAAATGGGGGTTGTGTGGCCATTGATCATCGACCAGAGGCTCGTACACCTCACCCCACATATGTTTCCTTGCCATAGATCACATTCTTGGATTTCTGGTGGAGACCATTTTTGGTCAAAAATCCGTAGGTGTTAGCATTTGGTATTATTGAAAATGTCGTTCATGGCTATTTTCAAGGTCGCTCATGGCTATTTTCATAAAAAATGGGGGTTGTGTGGCCATTGATCATCGACCAGACGCTCATACACCTCACCCCACATATGTTTCCTTGCCATAGATTACATTCTTGGATTTCTGGTGGAAACCATTTCTTGGTTAAAAACTCGTACGTGTTAGCCTTCGGTATTATTGAAAATGGTCATTCATGGCTATTTTCGGCAAAATGGGGGTTGTGTGGCCATTGATCGTCGACCAGAGGCTCATACACCTCACCCCACATATGTTTCCTTGTCGTAGATCACATTCTTGGATTTCTGGTGGAGACCATTTCTTGGTCAAAAATCCGTAGGTGTTAGCCTTCGATATTATTGAAAATGGTCGTTCATGGCTATTTTCGACAAAAATGGGGGTTGTGTGGCCATTGATCATCGACCAGAGGCTCATACACCTCACCCCACATATGTTTCCTTGCCATAGATCACATTCTTGGATTTCTGGTGGAGACCATTGAAAGTCGCCTAGAGGGGGGTGAATAGGGCGAAACTGAAATTTACAAATATAAACACAACTACAAGCCGGGTTAGCGTTAGTAATAAAGAAACGAGTCCGCGAGAGAGGGTGGAAAACAAATCGCAAGCAAATGAAGAGTGTGACACGCGGATTTGTTTTACCGAGGTTCGGTTCTTGCAAACCTACTCCCCGTTGAGGAGGCCACAAAGGCCGGGTCTCTTTCAACCCTTCCCTCTCTCAAACGATCCCACGGATCGAGTGAGCTTTCTCTTCTCAATCACTTGGAACACAAAGTTCCCACAAGGGCCACCACACAATTGGTGCCTCTTGCCTCGATTACAAGTGAGTGCTTGATCGTAATGAAAGAATCAAGAAAGCACGATTGCAAAAAGGCCAAGCGACAAGAGCGACGAATAACACACGGATCACTTTCTCTCTCAAGTCACTAATCACTAATGATCTCTTTTCTCAATTGTGAAACTTGGAGAGATGGAGGCTTTGAATGTGTCTTGGAATGGAATGCTAGCTCTTGTATTGAATGTTGAAGGTTGGAATGCTTGGATGAAGTGAATGGAGGTGGTTGGGGTTGTATTTATAGCCACCAACCACTTCCTAGCCGTTGCTCCATTCTGCTGAGCGCGGACGGTCCGCGTGCCAGGTCCGGACGGTCCGCCCCAGTAGATCAACGGCTGAAAATGCAACGGTCAGCAGTAACGGCTATATCAACGGCTATATTGCATTTAATGCGTTGTCAGATGTCAGACAGACCCAGTCGCGGACGGTCCGCGATCCTGGCCCGGACGGTCCGCGAACCCGCTATAATTCATTTCTCCGAACCCGTCACCTTCGGGTTTTTCGGTTTCTCACCTACCGGACGGTCCGCGCCAGAGGCCGGACGGTCCGCGCAAGGGCTCGGACGGTCTTTGCTTTTCCTCCGGACAGTCCATAGTGTAGACTTCGATTTTTGCATTGGTTCTGGCCGAGTGACATCCTTGTGTCGCGGACGGTCCGCCGCAAGGGCCCGGACAGTCCGCGCTTGGCCTGTTTTTCCAAAAAGCTTCTCCTGTCCGGAATAATCTACGGTATTTCGGACAGTCGATTTAGTATGGTTATAGATGAACCTTTGGCACCTGTAGAACATATAATCTAGAGCAAAACTAGTCAGTCCAATTGTTTGTGTTGGGCAATTCAACCACCAAAATTATATAGGAACTAGGTGTAAGCCTAATTCCCTTTCAATCTCCCCCTTTTTGGTGATTGATGCCAACACAAACCAAAGCAAATGTAGAAGTGCATAATTGAACTAGTTTGCATAATGTAAGTGCAAAGGTTGCTTGGAATTGAGCCAATATAAATGCTTACAAGATATGCATGGATTGTTTCTTCATTTTTAACATTTTGGACCACGCTTGCACCACATGTTTTGTTTTTGCAAAATCTTTTGTAAATCTTTTCAAAGTTCTTTTGCAAATAGTCAAAGGCAAATGAATAAGATTTTGAGAAGCATTTTCAAGATTTGAAATTTTCTCCCCCTGTTTCAAATGCTTTTCCTTTGACTAAACAAAACTCCCCCTAAATGAGATTCTCCTCTTAGTGTTCAAGAGGGTTTTGATGTATCATTTTGAAATACTACTTTCTCCCCCTTTTGAACACAATAGGATACCAATTGAAAATATTCAACACTTAAGTTAAGTTTTTGAAATTGGTGGTGGTGCGGTCCTTTTGCTTTGGGCTCTTACTTTCTCCCCCTTTGGCATGAATCGCCAAAAACGGAATCATTAGAGCCCTCGAAGTGCTTTCTTCCCCTTTGGTCATAAATAAATGAGTTAAGATTATACCAAAGACGAAGTCCTTTTGCTTGGTGCTCAAGTTTTCTCCCCCTTGAACGGAGAGTTGCTTGGAGCGACGGCGAAGGATGAGTTACGTAGTGGAAGCCTTTGTCTTCGCCGAAGACTCCAATTCCCTTTCAATACACCTATGACTTGGTTTGAAATAGACTTGAAAACACATTAGTCATAGCATATGAAAGAGACATGATCAAAGGTATATAAAATGAGCTATATGTGCAAGCTAGCAAAAGAAATTGCGCGAATCAAGAATATTGAGCTCATGCCTAAGTTTGTTAAAAGATTGTTCATCAAGAGGCTTGGTAAAGATATCGGCTAATTGATCTTTAGTATTAATGTAAGAAATCTCGATATCTCCCTTTTGTTGGTGATCCCTCAAAAAGTGATACCGAATGGCTATGTGTTTAGTGCGGCTATGCTCGACGGGATTGTCGGCCATTTTGATTGCACTCTCATTATCACATAGCAAAGGAACTTTGGTTAATTTGTAACCGTAGTCCCGCAGGGTTTGCCTCATCCAAAGCAATTGCGCGCAACAATGGCCTGCGGCAATATACTCGGCTTCGGCGGTGGAAAGAGCGACCGAATTTTGCTTCTTTGAAGCCCAAGACACCAAGGATCTTCCCAAGAACTGGCAAGTCCCCGATGTGCTCTTCCTATTGATTTTACACCCCGCCCAATCGGCATCCGAATAACCAATCAAATCAAATGTGGATCCCCAAGGATACCAAAGCCCAAACTTAGGAGTATAAGCCAAATATCTCAAGATTCGTTTTACGGCCGTAAGGTGAGCTTCCTTAGGGTCGGCTTGGAATCTTGCACACATGCATACGGAAAGCATAATATCCGGTCGAGATGCACATAAATAGAGTAAAGAACCTATCATCGACCGGTATACCTTTTGATCCACGGACTTACCTCCCGTGTCGAGGTCGAGATGCCCATTAGTTCCCATGGGTGTCTTGATGGGTTTGGCATCCTTCATCCCAAACTTGGTTAGAATGTCTTGAGTGTACTTCGTTTGGCTGATGAAGGTGCCCTCTTGGAGTTGTTTGACTTGGAATCCTAGAAAATACTTCAACTCCCCCATCATAGACATCTCGAACTTCTGTGTCATGATCCTACTAAACTCTTCACATGTAGACTCATTAGTAGACCCAAATATAATATCATCAACATAAATTTGGCATACAAACAAGTCATTTTCAAGAGTTTTAGTAAAGAGTGTGGGATCGGCCTTTCCGACTTTGAAGCCATTTGCAATAAGGAAATCTCTAAGGCATTCATACCATGCTCTTGGGGCTTGCTTGAGCCCATAAAGCGCCTTAGAGAGCTTATAGACATGGTTAGGATACTCACTGTCTTCAAAGCCGGGAGGTTGCTCAACATAGACCTCTTCCTTGATTGGTCCATTGAGGAAGGCACTTTTCACGTCCATTTGATAAAGCTTAAAGCCATGGTAAGTAGCATAGGCCAATAATATTCGAATTGACTCAAGCCTAGCTACGGGTGCATAGGTTTCACCGAAATCCAAACCTTCGACTTGGGAGTATCCCTTGGCCACAAGTCGAGCTTTGTTCCTTGTCACCACACCATGCTCATCTTGCTTGTTGCGGAAGACCCATTTGGTTCCTACAACATTTTGGTTAGGACGTGGAACTAAATGCCATACCTCATTCCTAGTGAAGTTGTTGAGTTCCTCTTGCATTGCCACCACCCAATCCGAATCTTGAAGTGCTTCCTCTACCCTGTGTGGCTCAATAGAGGAAACAAACGAGTAATGTTCGCAAAAGTGTGCAACACGAGATCTAGTGGTTACCCCCTTATGAATGTCGCCGAGGATGGTGTCGACGGGGTGATCTCGTTGGATTGCTTGGTGGACTCTTGGGTGTGGCGGCCTTTGCTCTTCATCCTCCTTGTCTTCCTCATTTGCATCTCCCCCTTGATCATTGCCATCATCTTGAGGTGGCTCATTTGCTTGATCTTCTACTTCATCAACTTGAGCTTCATCCTCATTTTGAGTTGGTGGAGATGCTTGCGTGGAGGAGGATGGTTGATCTTGTGTGTTTGGAGGCTCTTTGGATTCCTTAGGACACACATCCCCGATGGACATGTTCCTTAACGCGATGCACGGAGCCTCGTCATCACCTATCTCATCAAGATCAACATGCTCTACTTGAGAGCCGTTAGTTTCATCAAACACAACGTCACATGAGACTTCAACTAGTCCGGTGGACTTGTTAAAGACCCTATATGCCCTTGTGTTTGAGTCATAACCAAGTAAAAAGCCTTCTACAGTCTTAGGAGCAAATTTAGATTTTCTACCTCTTTTAACTAGAATAAAGCATTTGCTACCAAAGACTCTAAAATATGAAATGTTGGGCTTTTTACCGGTTAGGAGTTCATACGATGTCTTCTTGAGGATTCGGTGAAGATATAACCGGTTGATGGCGTAGCAAGCGGTGTTGACCGCCTCGGCCCAAAACCGATCCGAAGTCTTGTACTCATCAAGCATGGTCCTTGCCATGTCCAATAGAGTTCTATTCTTCCTCTCCACTACACCATTTTGTTGAGGTGTGTAGGGAGAAGAGAACTCATGCTTGATTCCCTCCTCCTCAAGGAAGCCTTCGATTTGAGAGTTCTTGAACTCCGTCCCGTTGTCGCTTCTAATTTTCTTGATCCTTAAGCCGAACTCATTTTGAGCCCGTCTCAAGAATCCCTTTAAGGTTTCTTGGGTTTGAGATTTTTCCTGTAAAAAGAATACCCAAGTGAAGCGAGAATAATCATCCACAATAACTAGACAGTACTTACTCCCGCCGATGCTTATGTAGGCTATTGGGCCGAATAGATCCATGTGCAGGAGCTCCAGTGGCCTGTCGGTCGTCATTATGTTCTTATGCGGATGATGAGAGCCAACTTGCTTTCCTGCTTGGCATGCGCTACAAATCCTGTCTTTCTCAAAATGAACATTTGTTAGTCCTAAAATGTGTTCTCCCTTTAGAAGCTTATGAAGATTCTTCATCCCAACATGAGCTAGTCGGCGGTGCCAGAGCCAACCCATGTTAGTCTTAGCAATTAAGCAAGTGTCGAGTTCAGCTCTATCAAAATCTACCAAGTATAGCTGACCCTCTAACACTCCCTTAAATGCTATTGAATCATCACTTCTTCTAAAGACAGTGACACCTATATCAGTGAATAGACAGTTGTAGCCCATTTGACATAATTGGGAAACAGAAAGCAAGTTGTAATCTAAGGAATCAACAAAAAACATTGGAAATGGAATGGTCCGGAGATATAGCAATTTTACCCAAACCTTTGACCAAACCTTGATTTCCATCCCCGAATGTGATAGCTCGTTGGGGATCTTGGTTTTTCTCATAGGAGGAGAACATTTTCTTCTCCCCTGTCATGTGGTTCGTGCACCCGCTGTCGAGTATCCAACTTGAGCCCCCGGATGCATAAACCTACAAAACAAGTTTAGTTCTTGACTTTAGGTACCCAAATGGTTTTGGGTCCTTTGGCATTAGACACAAGAACTTTGGGTACCCAAACACAAGTCTTTGACCCCTTGTGCTTGCCCCCAACATATTTGGCAACTACCTTGCCGGATTTGTTAGTTAAAACATAAGATGCATCAAAAGTTTTAAAGGAAATGTTTTGATCATTTGATGCACTAGGAGTTTTCTTTCTAGACAACCTAGCACGGGTTGGTTGCCTAGAGCTAGATGTCTCACTCTTATACATAAAAGCATGGTTAGAACCAGAGTGAGACTTCCTAGAATGAATTTTTCTAATTTTGTCCTCGGGATAACCGGCAGGGTATAAAATGTAACCCTCGTTATCCTGAGGCATGGGAGCCTTGCCCTTAACAAAATTGGACAATCTTTTAGGAGGGGCATTAAGTTTGACATTGTCTCCCCTTTGGAAGCCAATGCCATCCTTGATGCCAGGGCGTCTCCCATTATAAAGCATGCTACGAGCAAATTTAAATTTCTCATTTTCTAGGTTGTGCTCGGCAATTTTAGCATCTAATTTAGCTATATGATCATTTTGTTGTTTAATTAAAATCATGTGATCATGAATAGCATCTACATCAATATCTCTACATCTAGTGCAAATAGTGACATGCTCAATGGTAGATGTAGAGGGTTTGCAAGAATTAAGTTCAACAATCTTAGCATGAAGTATATCATTCTTATCTCTAAGATCGGAAATTGTAATTTTGCAAACATCAAAATCTTTAGCCTTAGCAAGCAATTTTTTATTTTCATCTCTAAGGCTAGCAAGGGAAATGTTTAATTCATCAATCCTAGCAAGCAAATCATCATTATTATCTCTAGGATTGGGAATTGAAACATTGCAAACATGTGAATCAACCTTATTTAAACTAGCATTTTCATTCCTAAGGTTGTCAATCATCTCACGGCAAGTGCTTAGCTCACTAGATAATTTTTCACATTTTTCTACTTCTAGAGCATAAGCATTTTTAACCTTAACATGCTTCTTATTTTCTTTAATAAGGAAGTCCTCTTGGGTGTCCAAGAGATCATCCTTTTCATGAATGGCACTAATCAATTCATTAAGTTTTTCTTTTTGTTGCATGTTGAGGTTGGCAAAAAGAGAGCGCAAGTTATCCTCCTCATCACTAGCATTATCATCACTAGAAGACTCATATTTAGTGGATGATTTGGATTTTACCTTCTTTTTGCCGTCCTTTGCCATGAGGCACTTGTGGCCGACGTTTGGGAAGAGAAGTCCCTTGGTGACGGCGATGTTGGCGGCGTCCTCGTCGTCGGAGGAGTCGCTTGAGCTTTCGTCGGAATCCCACTCCCGACAAACATGGGCATCTCCGCCCTTCTTCTTGTAGTACCTCTTCTTCTCCTTTCTTCTCCCTTTCTTGTCGTTGCCTCGGTCACTGTCACTTGATATAGGACATTTAGCAATAAAATGACCGGGCTTACCACATTTGTAGCAAACCTTCTTGGAGCGGGACTTGTAGTCTTTCCCCCTCCTCTGTTTGAGGATTTGGCGGAAGCTCTTGATGACTAGCGCCATTTCTTCATTGTCAAGCTTGGAGGCGTCTATTGGTTGTCGATTTGGTGTAGACTCCTCCTTCTTTTCTTCCGTCGCTTTGAATGCGACGGGTTGAGCTTCGGATGTAGATGGATCATCAAGCTCGTTGATCTTCCTTGAGCCTTCGACCATGCACTCAAAACTTACAAAATGCCCGATAACTTCCTCGGGGGTCATTTTAGTATATCTACGATTACCATGAATTAATTGAACTTGAGTAGGGTTAAGGAAAATAAGAGATCTTAGAATAACCTTAACCACCTCGTGGTCATCCCACTTTACGCTCCCGAGGTTGCGCACTTGGTTCACCAAGGTCTTGAGCCGGTTGTACATATGTTGTGGCTCCTCCCCTTTGCGAAGCCGGAACCGACCGAGCTCCCCCTCGATCGTTTCCCGCTTGGTGATCTTGGTGAGCTCGTCTCCCTCGTGCGCGGTTTTGAGCACATCCCAAACCTCCTTGGCGCTCTTCAACCCTTGAACTTTGTTATACTCCTCTCTACTCAAAGAGGCGAGGAGTATTGTTGTCGCTTGAGAGTTGAAGTGCTCGATTTGGGCCACCTCATCCTCGTCATAGTCTTTATCCCCTACTGACGGTACCTGTGCACCAAACTCAACAACATCCCATATACTTTTGTGGAGTGAGGTTAGATGAAATCTCATTAAATCACTCCACCTAGCATAATCTTCACCATCAAAAGTTGGTGGTTTGCCTAATGGGACGGAAAGTAGAGGTGCATGTTTAGAAATGCGAGAATAGTGTAGGGGGATCTTACTAAACTTCTTACGCTCTTGGCGTTTAGAAGTTACGGAGGGCGCATCGGAGTCGGAGGTTGATGTTGATGAAGTGTCGGTCTCGTAGTAGACCACTTTCCTCATCCTCTTTTGCTTGTCCCCGCTTCGATGCGGCTTGTGGGAAGAAGATTTTTCCTTCTTCTCTTTGTGGTGAGAAGAAGATTTCTTCTCCTTCCCTTTGTTGGAGGAGCTCTTCTTCTTCTCCCTCCTTTTGGTGCGGGACTCTTCCGATGAAGTGCTCCCGTGGCTTGTAGTGGGCTTTTCGCCGGTCTCCATCTCCTTCTTGGCGTGATCTCCCGACATCACTTCGAGCGGTTAGGCTCTAATGAAGCACCGAGCTTTGATACCAATTGAAAGTCGCCTAGAGGGGGGGTGAATAGGGCGAAACTGAAATTTACAAATATAAACACAACTACAAGCCGGGTTAGCGTTAGTAATAAAGAAACGAGTCCGCGAGAGAGGGTGGAAAACAAATCGCAAGCAAATGAAGAGTGTGACACGCGGATTTGTTTTACCGAGGTTCGGTTCTTGCAAACCTACTCCCCGTTGAGGAGGCCACAAAGGCCGGGTCTCTTTCAACCCTTCCCTCTCTCAAACGATCCCACGGATCGAGTGAGCTTTCTCTTCTCAATCACTTGGAACACAAAGTTCCCACAAGGGCCACCACACAATTGGTGCCTCTTGCCTCGATTACAAGTGAGTGCTTGATCGTAATGAAAGAATCAAGAAAGCACGATTGCAAAAAGGCCAAGCGACAAGAGCGACGAATAACACACGGATCACTTTCTCTCTCAAGTCACTAATCACTAATGATCTCTTTTCTCAATTGTGAAACTTGGAGAGATGGAGGCTTTGAATGTGTCTTGGAATGGAATGCTAGCTCTTGTATTGAATGTTGAAGGTTGGAATGCTTGGATGAAGTGAATGGAGGTGGTTGGGGTTGTATTTATAGCCACCAACCACTTCCTAGCCGTTGCTCCATTCTGCTGAGCGCGGACGGTCCGCGTGCCAGGTCCGGACGGTCCGCCCCAGTAGATCAACGGCTGAAAATGCAACGGTCAGCAGTAACGGCTATATCAACGGCTATATTGCATTTAATGCGTTGTCAGATGTCAGACAGACCCAGTCGCGGACGGTCCGCGATCCTGGCCCGGACGGTCCGCGAACCCGCTATAATTCATTTCTCCGAACCCGTCACCTTCGGGTTTTTCGGTTTCTCACCTACCGGACGGTCCGCGCCAGAGGCCGGACGGTCCGCGCAAGGGCTCGGACGGTCTTTGCTTTTCCTCCGGACAGTCCATAGTGTAGACTTCGATTTTTGCATTGGTTCTGGCCGAAGTGACATCCTTGTGTCGCGGACGGTCCGCCGCAAGGGCCCGGACAGTCCGCGCTTGGCCTGTTTTTCCAAAAGCTTCTCCTGTCCGGAATAATCTACGGTATTTCGGACAGTCGATTTAGTATGGTTATAGATGAACCTTTGGCACCTGTAGAACATATAATCTAGAGCAAAACTAGTCAGTCCAATTGTTTGTGTTGGGCAATTCAACCACCAAAATTATATAGGAACTAGGTGTAAGCCTAATTCCCTTTCAATCTCCCCTTTTTGGGATTGATGCCAACACAAACCAAGCAAATGTAGAAGTGCATAATTGAACTAGTTTGCATAATGTAAGTGCAAAGGTTGCTTGGAATTGAGCCAATATAAATGCTTACAAGATATGCATGGATTGTTTCTTCAGTTTTAACATTTTGGACCACGCTTGCACCACATGTTTTGTTTTGCAAAATCTTTTGTAAATCTTTTCAAAGTTCTTTGCAAATAGTCAAAGGCAAATGAATAAGATTTTGAGAAGCATTTTCAAGATTTGAAATTTTCTCCCCCTGTTTCAAATGCTTTTCCTTTGACTAAACAAAACTCCCCCTAAATGAGATTCTCCTCTTAGTGTTCAAGAGGGTTTTGATGTATCATTTTGAAATACTACTTTCTCCCCCTTTTGAACACAATAGGATACCAATTGAAAATATTCAACACTTAAGTTAAGTTTTTGAAATTGGTGGTGGTGCGGTCCTTTTGCTTTGGGCTCTTACTTTCTCCCCCTTTGGCATGAATCGCCAAAAACGGAATCATTAGAGCCCTCGAAGTGCTTTCTTCCCCTTTGGTCATAAATAAATGAGTTAAGATTATACCAAAGACGAAGTCCTTTTGCTTGGTGCTCAAGTTTTCTCCCCCTTGAACGGAGAGTTGCTTGGAGCGACGGCGAAGGATGAGTTACGTAGTGGAAGCCTTTGTCTTCGCCGAAGACTCCAATTCCCTTTCAATACACCTATGACTTGGTTTGAAATAGACTTGAAAACACATTAGTCATAGCATATGAAAGAGACATGATCAAAGGTATATAAAATGAGCTATATGTGCAAGCTAGCAAAAGAAATTGCGCGAATCAAGAATATTGAGCTCATGCCTAAGTTTGTTAAAAGATTGTTCATCAAGAGGCTTGGTAAAGATATCGGCTAATTGATCTTTAGTATTAATGTAAGAAATCTCGATATCTCCCTTTTGTTGGTGATCCCTCAAAAAGTGATACCGAATGGCTATGTGTTTAGTGCGGCTATGCTCGACGGGATTGTCGGCCATTTTGATTGCACTCTCATTATCACATAGCAAAGGAACTTTGGTTAATTTGTAACCGTAGTCCCGCAGGGTTTGCCTCATCCAAAGCAATTGCGCGCAACAATGGCCTGCGGCAATATACTCGGCTTCGGCGGTGGAAAGAGCGACCGAATTTTGCTTCTTTGAAGCCCAAGACACCAAGGATCTTCCCAAGAACTGGCAAGTCCCCGATGTGCTCTTCCTATTGATTTTACACCCCGCCCAATCGGCATCCGAATAACCAATCAAATCAAATGTGGATCCCCAAGGATACCAAAGCCCAAACTTAGGAGTATAAGCCAAATATCTCAAGATTCGTTTTACGGCCGTAAGGTGAGCTTCCTTAGGGTCGGCTTGGAATCTTGCACACATGCATACGGAAAGCATAATATCCGGTCGAGATGCACATAAATAGAGTAAAGAACCTATCATCGACCGGTATACCTTTTGATCCACGGACTTACCTCCCGTGTCGAGGTCGAGATGCCCATTAGTTCCCATGGGTGTCTTGATGGGTTTGGCATCCTTCATCCCAAACTTGGTTAGAATGTCTTGAGTGTACTTCGTTTGGCTGATGAAGGTGCCCTCTTGGAGTTGTTTGACTTGGAATCCTAGAAAATACTTCAACTCCCCCATCATAGACATCTCGAACTTCTGTGTCATGATCCTACTAAACTCTTCACATGTAGACTCATTAGTAGACCCAAATATAATATCATCAACATAAATTTGGCATACAAACAAGTCATTTTCAAGAGTTTTAGTAAAGAGTGTGGGATCGGCCTTTCCGACTTTGAAGCCATTTGCAATAAGGAAATCTCTAAGGCATTCATACCATGCTCTTGGGGCTTGCTTGAGCCCATAAAGCGCCTTAGAGAGCTTATAGACATGGTTAGGATACTCACTGTCTTCAAAGCCGGGAGGTTGCTCAACATAGACCTCTTCCTTGATTGGTCCATTGAGGAAGGCACTTTTCACGTCCATTTGATAAAGCTTAAAGCCATGGTAAGTAGCATAGGCCAATAATATTCGAATTGACTCAAGCCTAGCTACGGGTGCATAGGTTTCACCGAAATCCAAACCTTCGACTTGGGAGTATCCCTTGGCCACAAGTCGAGCTTTGTTCCTTGTCACCACACCATGCTCATCTTGCTTGTTGCGGAAGACCCATTTGGTTCCTACAACATTTTGGTTAGGACGTGGAACTAAATGCCATACCTCATTCCTAGTGAAGTTGTTGAGTTCCTCTTGCATTGCCACCACCCAATCCGAATCTTGAAGTGCTTCCTCTACCCTGTGTGGCTCAATAGAGGAAACAAACGAGTAATGTTCGCAAAAGTGTGCAACACGAGATCTAGTGGTTACCCCCTTATGAATGTCGCCGAGGATGGTGTCGACGGGGTGATCTCGTTGGATTGCTTGGTGGACTCTTGGGTGTGGCGGCCTTTGCTCTTCATCCTCCTTGTCTTCCTCATTTGCATCTCCCCCTTGATCATTGCCATCATCTTGAGGTGGCTCATTTGCTTGATCTTCTACTTCATCAACTTGAGCTTCATCCTCATTTTGAGTTGGTGGAGATGCTTGCGTGGAGGAGGATGGTTGATCTTGTGTGTTTGGAGGCTCTTTGGATTCCTTAGGACACACATCCCCGATGGACATGTTCCTTAACGCGATGCACGGAGCCTCGTCATCACCTATCTCATCAAGATCAACATGCTCTACTTGAGAGCCGTTAGTTTCATCAAACACAACGTCACATGAGACTTCAACTAGTCCGGTGGACTTGTTAAAGACCCTATATGCCCTTGTGTTTGAGTCATAACCAAGTAAAAAGCCTTCTACAGTCTTAGGAGCAAATTTAGATTTTCTACCTCTTTTAACTAGAATAAAGCATTTGCTACCAAAGACTCTAAAATATGAAATGTTGGGCTTTTTACCGGTTAGGAGTTCATACGATGTCTTCTTGAGGATTCGGTGAAGATATAACCGGTTGATGGCGTAGCAAGCGGTGTTGACCGCCTCGGCCCAAAACCGATCCGAAGTCTTGTACTCATCAAGCATGGTCCTTGCCATGTCCAATAGAGTTCTATTCTTCCTCTCCACTACACCATTTTGTTGAGGTGTGTAGGGAGAAGAGAACTCATGCTTGATTCCCTCCTCCTCAAGGAAGCCTTCGATTTGAGAGTTCTTGAACTCCGTCCCGTTGTCGCTTCTAATTTTCTTGATCCTTAAGCCGAACTCATTTTGAGCCCGTCTCAAGAATCCCTTTAAGGTTTCTTGGGTTTGAGATTTTTCCTGTAAAAAGAATACCCAAGTGAAGCGAGAATAATCATCCACAATAACTAGACAGTACTTACTCCCGCCGATGCTTATGTAGGCTATTGGGCCGAATAGATCCATGTGCAGGAGCTCCAGTGGCCTGTCGGTCGTCATTATGTTCTTATGCGGATGATGAGAGCCAACTTGCTTTCCTGCTTGGCATGCGCTACAAATCCTGTCTTTCTCAAAATGAACATTTGTTAGTCCTAAAATGTGTTCTCCCTTTAGAAGCTTATGAAGATTCTTCATCCCAACATGAGCTAGTCGGCGGTGCCAGAGCCAACCCATGTTAGTCTTAGCAATTAAGCAAGTGTCGAGTTCAGCTCTATCAAAATCTACCAAGTATAGCTGACCCTCTAACACTCCCTTAAATGCTATTGAATCATCACTTCTTCTAAAGACAGTGACACCTATATCAGTGAATAGACAGTTGTAGCCCATTTGACATAATTGGGAAACAGAAAGCAAGTTGTAATCTAAGGAATCAACAAGAAAAACATTGGAAATGGAATGGTCCGGAGATATAGCAATTTTACCCAAACCTTTGACCAAACCTTGATTTCCATCCCCGAATGTGATAGCTCGTTGGGGATCTTGGTTTTTCTCATAGGAGGAGAACATTTTCTTCTCCCCTGTCATGTGGTTCGTGCACCCGCTGTCGAGTATCCAACTTGAGCCCCCGGATGCATAAACCTACAAAACAAGTTTAGTTCTTGACTTTAGGTACCCAAATGGTTTTGGGTCCTTTGGCATTAGACACAAGAACTTTGGGTACCCAAACACAAGTCTTTGACCCCTTGTGCTTGCCCCCAACATATTTGGCAACTACCTTGCCGGATTTGTTAGTTAAAACATAAGATGCATCAAAAGTTTTAAAGGAAATGTTTTGATCATTTGATGCACTAGGAGTTTTCTTTCTAGACAACCTAGCACGGGTTGGTTGCCTAGAGCTAGATGTCTCACTCTTATACATAAAAGCATGGTTAGAACCAGAGTGAGACTTCCTAGAATGAATTTTTCTAATTTTGTCCTCGGGATAACCGGCAGGGTATAAAATGTAACCCTCGTTATCCTGAGGCATGGGAGCCTTGCCCTTAACAAAATTGGACAATCTTTTAGGAGGGGCATTAAGTTTGACATTGTCTCCCCTTTGGAAGCCAATGCCATCCTTGATGCCAGGGCGTCTCCCATTATAAAGCATGCTACGAGCAAATTTAAATTTCTCATTTTCTAGGTTGTGCTCGGCAATTTTAGCATCTAATTTAGCTATATGATCATTTTGTTGTTTAATTAAAATCATGTGATCATGAATAGCATCTACATCAATATCTCTACATCTAGTGCAAATAGTGACATGCTCAATGGTAGATGTAGAGGGTTTGCAAGAATTAAGTTCAACAATCTTAGCATGAAGTATATCATTCTTATCTCTAAGATCGGAAATTGTAATTTTGCAAACATCAAAATCTTTAGCCTTAGCAAGCAATTTTTTATTTTCATCTCTAAGGCTAGCAAGGGAAATGTTTAATTCATCAATCCTAGCAAGCAAATCATCATTATTATCTCTAGGATTGGGAATTGAAACATTGCAAACATGTGAATCAACCTTATTTAAACTAGCATTTTCATTCCTAAGGTTGTCAATCATCTCACGGCAAGTGCTTAGCTCACTAGATAATTTTTCACATTTTTCTACTTCTAGAGCATAAGCATTTTTAACCTTAACATGCTTCTTATTTTCTTTAATAAGGAAGTCCTCTTGGGTGTCCAAGAGATCATCCTTTTCATGAATGGCACTAATCAATTCATTAAGTTTTTCTTTTTGTTGCATGTTGAGGTTGGCAAAAAGAGAGCGCAAGTTATCCTCCTCATCACTAGCATTATCATCACTAGAAGACTCATATTTAGTGGATGATTTGGATTTTACCTTCTTTTTGCCGTCCTTTGCCATGAGGCACTTGTGGCCGACGTTTGGGAAGAGAAGTCCCTTGGTGACGGCGATGTTGGCGGCGTCCTCGTCGTCGGAGGAGTCGCTTGAGCTTTCGTCGGAATCCCACTCCCGACAAACATGGGCATCTCCGCCCTTCTTCTTGTAGTACCTCTTCTTCCCTTTCTTCTCCCTTTCTTGTCGTTGCCTCGGTCACTGTCACTTGATATAGGACATTTAGCAATAAAATGACCGGGCTTACCACATTTGTAGCAAACCTTCTTGGAGCGGGACTTGTAGTCTTTCCCCCTCCTCTGTTTGAGGATTTGGCGGAAGCTCTTGATGACTAGCGCCATTTCTTCATTGTCAAGCTTGGAGGCGTCTATTGGTTGTCGATTTGGTGTAGACTCCTCCTTCTTTTCTTCCGTCGCTTTGAATGCGACGGGTTGAGCTTCGGATGTAGATGGATCATCAAGCTCGTTGATCTTCCTTGAGCCTTCGACCATGCACTCAAAACTTACAAAATGCCCGATAACTTCCTCGGGGGTCATTTTAGTATATCTACGATTACCATGAATTAATTGAACTTGAGTAGGGTTAAGGAAAATAAGAGATCTTAGAATAACCTTAACCACCTCGTGGTCATCCCACTTTACGCTCCCGAGGTTGCGCACTTGGTTCACCAAGGTCTTGAGCCGGTTGTACATATGTTGTGGCTCCTCCCCTTTGCGAAGCCGGAACCGACCGAGCTCCCCCTCGATCGTTTCCCGCTTGGTGATCTTGGTGAGCTCGTCTCCCTCGTGCGCGGTTTTGAGCACATCCCAAACCTCCTTGGCGCTCTTCAACCCTTGAACTTTGTTATACTCCTCTCTACTCAAAGAGGCGAGGAGTATTGTTGTCTTGAGAGTTGAAGTGCTCGATTTGGGCCACCTCATCCTCGTCATAGTCTTTATCCCCTACTGACGGTACCTGTGCACCAAACTCAACAACATCCCATATACTTTTGTGGAGTGAGGTTAGATGAAATCTCATTAAATCACTCCACCTAGCATAATCTTCACCATCAAAAGTTGGTGGTTTGCCTAATGGGACGGAAAGTAGAGGTGCATGTTTAGAAATGCGAGAATAGTGTAGGGGGATCTTACTAAACTTCTTACGCTCTTGGCGTTTAGAAGTTACGGAGGGCGCATCGGAGTCGGAGGTTGATGTTGATGAAGTGTCGGTCTCGTAGTAGACCACTTTCCTCATCCTCTTTTGCTTGTCCCCGCTTCGATGCGGCTTGTGGGAAGAAGATTTTTCCTTCTTCTCTTTGTGGTGAGAAGAAGATTTCTTCTCCTTCCCTTTGTTGGAGGAGCTCTTCTTCTTCTCCCTCCTTTTGGTGCGGGACTCTTCCGATGAAGTGCTCCCGTGGCTTGTAGTGGGCTTTTCGCCGGTCTCCATCTCCTTCTTGGCGTGATCTCCCGACATCACTTCGAGCGGTTAGGCTCTAATGAAGCACCGAGCTTTGATACCAATTGAAAGTCGCCTAGAGGGGGGTGAATAGGGCGAAACTGAAATTTACAAATATAAACACAACTACAAGCCGGGTTAGCGTTAGTAATAAAGAAACGAGTCCGCGAGAGAGGGTGGAAAACAAATCGCAAGCAAATGAAGAGTGTGACACGCGGATTTGTTTTACCGAGGTTCGGTTCTTGCAAACCTACTCCCCGTTGAGGAGGCCACAAAGGCCGGGTCTCTTTCAACCCTTCCCTCTCTCAAACGATCCCACGGATCGAGTGAGCTTTCTCTTCTCAATCACTTGGAACACAAAGTTCCCACAAGGGCCACCACACAATTGGTGCCTCTTGCCTCGATTACAAGTGAGTGCTTGATCGTAATGAAAGAATCAAGAAAGCACGATTGCAAAAAGGCCAAGCGACAAGAGCGACGAATAACACACGGATCACTTTCTCTCTCAAGTCACTAATCACTAATGATCTCTTTTCTCAATTGTGAAACTTGGAGAGATGGAGGCTTTGAATGTGTCTTGGAATGGAATGCTAGCTCTTGTATTGAATGTTGAAGGTTGGAATGCTTGGATGAAGTGAATGGAGGTGGTTGGGGTTGTATTTATAGCCACCAACCACTTCCTAGCCGTTGCTCCATTCTGCTGAGCGCGGACGGTCCGCGTGCCAGGTCCGGACGGTCCGCCCCAGTAGATCAACGGCTGAAAATGCAACGGTCAGCAGTAACGGCTATATCAACGGCTATATTGCATTTAATGCGTTGTCAGATGTCAGACAGACCCAGTCGCGGACGGTCCGCGATCCTGGCCCGGACGGTCCGCGAACCCGCTATAATTCATTTCTCCGAACCCGTCACCTTCGGGTTTTTCGGTTTCTCACCTACCGGACGGTCCGCGCCAGAGGCCGGACGGTCCGCGCAAGGGCTCGGACGGTCTTTGCTTTTCCTCCGGACAGTCCATAGTGTAGACTTCGATTTTTGCATTGGTTCTGGCCGAGTGACATCCTTGTGTCGCGGACGGTCCGCCGCAAGGGCCCGGACAGTCCGCGCTTGGCCTGTTTTTCCAAAAAGCTTCTCCTGTCCGGAATAATCTACGGTATTTCGGACAGTCGATTTAGTATGGTTATAGATGAACCTTTGGCACCTGTAGAACATATAATCTAGAGCAAAACTAGTCAGTCCAATTGTTTGTGTTGGGCAATTCAACCACCAAAATTATATAGGAACTAGGTGTAAGCCTAATTCCCTTTCAACCATTTCTTGGTCAAAAATCCGTAGGTCTTAGCCTCTAGTATTATTGAAAATGGTCGCTCATGGCTATTTTCATAAAAAATGGGGGTTGTGTGGCCATTTATCATCGACTAGAGGCTCATAAACCTCACCCCACATATGTTTCCTTGCCATAGATTACATTCTTGGATTTCTGGTGGAGACCATTTCTTGGTCAAAAATCCGTAGGTGTTAGCCTTCGGTATTATTGAAAATGGTCGTTCATGGCTATTTTCGACACCCACATATGTTTCCTTGCCATAGATCACATTCTTGGATTTCTGGTGGAGACCATTTCTTGGTCTAAAATCCGTAGGTGTTAGCCTCTAGTATTATTGAAAATGGTCGCTCATGGCTATTTTCAAGGTCGCTCATGGCTATTTTCATAAAAAATGGGGTTGTGTGGCCATTTATCATCGACTAGAGGCTCATAAACCTCACCCCACATATGTTTCCTTGCCATAGATCACATTCTTGGATTTCTGGTGGAGACCATTTCTTGGTCAAAAACTCGTACGTGTTAGCCTTCGGTATTATTGAAAATGGTCGTTCATGGCTATTTTCGACAAAAATGGGGGTTGTGTGGCCATTGATCATCGACCAGAGGCTCGTACACCTCAACCACATATGTTCCTTGCCATAGATCACATTCTTGGATTTCTGGTGGAGACCATTTCTTGGTCAAAAATCTAGGTGTTAGCCTTCGGTATTGAAAATGGTCATTCATGGCTATTTTCGGCAAAATGGGGGTTGTGTGGCCATTGATCGTCGACCAGAGGCTCATACACCTCACCCCACATATGTTTCCTTGTCGTAGATCACATTCTTGGATTTCTGGTGGAGACCATTTTTGGTGAAAAATCCGTAGGTGTTAGCCTTCGATATTATTGAAAATGGTCGTTCATGGCTATTTTCGACAAAAAAGGGGGTTGTGTGGCCATTGATCATCGACCAGAGGCTCATACACCTCACCCCACATATGTTTCCTTGCCATAGATCACATTCTTGGATTTCTGGTGGAGACCATTTCATGGGCAAAAATCCGTAGGTCTTAGCCTCTAGTATTATTGAAAATGGTCGTTCATGGCTATTTTCGACAAAAATGGGGGTTGTGTGGCCATTGATCATCGACCAGACGCTCATACACTCACCCCACATATGTTTCCTTGCCATAGATCACATTCTTGGATTTCTGGTGGAGACCATTTCTTGGTCAAAAATCCGTAGGTGTTAGCCTTCGGTATTATTGAAAATGGTCGTTCATGGCTATTTTCGACAAAAATGGGGGTTGTGTGGCCATTGATCATCGACCAGAGGCTCATACACCTCACCCCACATATGTTTCCTTGCCATAGATCACATTCTTGGATTTCTGGTGGAGACCATTTCTTGGTCAAAAATCCGTAGGTGTTAGCCTTCGATATTATTGAAAATGGTCGTTCATGGCTATTTTCGACAAAAATGGGGGTTGTGTGGCCATTGATCATCGACCAGAGGCTCATACACCTCACCCCACATATGTTTCCTTGCCATAGATCACATTCTTGGATTTCTGGTGGAGACCATTTCTTGGTCAAAAATCCGTAGGTGTTAGCCTTCGGTATTATTGAAAATGGTCGTTCATGGCTATTTTCGACAAAAATGGGGGTTGTGTGGCCATTGATCATCGACCAGACGCTCATACACCTCACCCCACATATGTTTCCTTGCCATAGATCACATTCTTGGATTTCTGGTGGAGACCATTTCTTGGTCAAAAATCCGTAGGTGTTAGCCTTCGGTATTATTGAAAATGGTCGTTCATGGCTATTTTCGACAAAAATGGGGTTGTGTGGCCATTGATCATCGACCAGACGCTCATACACCTCACCCCACATATGTTTCCTTGTCAGAGATCACATTCTTGGATTTCTGGTGGAGACCATTTCTTGGTCAAAAATCCGTAGGTGTTAGCCTTCGATATTATTGAAATGGTCGTTCATGGCTATTTTCGACACCCACATATGTTTCCTTTCCATAGATCACATTCTTGGATTTCTGGTGGAGACCATTTCTTGGTCTAAAATCCGTAGGTGTTAGCCTCTAGTATTATTGAAAATGGTCGCTCATGGCTATTTTCATGGTCGCTCATGGCTATTTTCATAAAAGGAGCTTGTGTGGCCATTTATCATCGACTAGAGGCTCATAAACCACACCCCACATATGTTTCCTTGCCATAGATTACATTCTTGGATTTCTGGTGGAGACCATTTCTTGGTTAAAAACTCGTACGTGTTAGCCTTCGGTATTATTGAAAATGGTCATTCATGGCTATTTTCGGCAAAATGGGGGTTGTGTGGCCATTGATCGTCGACCAGAGGCTCATACACCTCACCCCACATATGTTTCCTTGCCATAGATCACATTCTTGGATTTCTGGTGGAGACCATTTCTTGGTCAAAAATCCGTAGGTGTTAGCCTTTGGTATTATTGAAAATGGTCGTTCATGTCTATTTTCGACAAAAATGGGGTTGTGTGGCCATTGATCATCGACTAGAGGCTCATACACCTTCATTCATGGCTATTTTCGACAAAAATGGGGGTTGTGTGGCATTGATCATCGACCAGAGGCTCATACACCTCACCCCACATATGTTTCCTTGCCATAGATCACATTCTTGGATTTCTGGTGGAGACCATTTCTTGGTCAAAAATCCGTAGGTGTTATTCTTGGATTTCTGGTGGAGACCATTTCTTGGTTAAAAATCCGTAGGTGTTAGCCTTCGATATTATTGAAAATGGTCGTTCATGGCTATTTTCGACAAAATGGGGGTTGTGTGGCCATTGATCATCGACCAGAGGCTCATACACCTCACCCCACATATGTTTCCTTGCCATAGATCACATTCTTGGATTTCTGGTGGAGACCATTTCTTGGTCAAAATCCGTAGGTGTTAGCCTTCGGTATTATTGAAAATGGTCGTTCATGGCTATTTTCGACAAAAATGGGGGTTGTGTGGCCATTGATCATCGACCAGAGGCTCATACACCTCACCCCACATATGTTTCCTTGCCATAGATCACATTCTTGGATTTCTGGTGGAGACCATTTCTTGGTCAAAAATCCGTAGGTGTTAGCCTTCGGTATTATTGAAAAAGGTCGTTCATGGCTATTTTCGACAAAAATGGGGGTTGTGTGGCCATTGATCATCGACCAGACGCTCATACACCTCACCCCACATATGTTTCCTTGCCATAGATCACATTCTTGGATTTCTGGTGGAGACCATTTCTTGGTCAAAAATCTGTAGTGTTAGCCTTCGTATTATTGAAAATGGTCGTTCATGGCTATTTTCGACAAAAATGGGGGTTGTGTGGCCATTGATCATCGACCAGACGCTCATACACCTCACCCCACATATGTTTCCTTGTCAGAGATCACATTCTTGGATTTCTGGTGGAGACCATTTCTTGGTCAAAATTCCGTAGGTGTTAGCCTTCGATATTATTGAAAATGGTCGTTCATGGCTATTTTTGACAAAAATGGGGTTGTGTGGCCATTGATCGTCGACCAGAGGCTCATACACCTCACCCCACATATGTTTCCTTGCCACAGATCACATTCTTGGATTTCTGGTGGAGACCATTTCTTGGTCAAAAATCCGTAGGTGTTAGCCTTCGGTATATATTGAAAATGGTCGTTCATGTCTATTTTCGACAAAAATGGGGGTTGTGTGGCCATTGATCATCGACTAGAGGCTCATACACCTTCATTCATGGCTATTTTCGACAAAAATGGGGGTTGTGTGGCCATTGATCATCGACCAGAGGCTCATACACCTCACCCCACATATGTTTCCTTGCCATAGATCACATTCTTGGATTTCTGGTGGAGACCATTTCTTGGTCAAAAATCCGTAGGTGTTATTCTTGGATTTCTGGTGGAGACCATTTCTTGGTTAAAAATCCGTAGGTGTTAGCCTTCGATATTATTGAAAATGGTCGTTCATGGCTATTTTCGACAAAAATGGGGGTTGTGTGGCCATTGATCATCGACGAGAGCTCATACACCTCACCCCACATATGTTTCCTTGCCATAGATCACATTCTTGGATTTTTGGTGGAGACCATTTCTTGGTCAAAAACTCGTACGTGTTAGCCTTCGATATTATTGAAAATGGCCGTTCATGGCTATTTTCGACAAAAATGGGGTTGTGTGGCCATTGATCATCGACCAGAGGCTCATACACCTCACCCCACATATGTTTCCTTGCCATAGATCACATTCTTGCATTTCTGGTGGAGACCATTTCTTGGTCAAAAATCCGTAGGTGTTAGCCTTCGGTATTATTGAAAATGGTCGTTCATGGCTATTTTCGACAAAAATGGGGGTTGTGTGGCCATTGATCATCGACCAGACGCTCATACACCTCACCCCACATATGTTTCCTTGCCATAGATCACATTCTTGGATTTCTGGTGGAGACCATTTCTAGGTCAAAAATCTGTAGGTGTTAGCCTTCGGTATTATTGAAAATGGTCGTTCATGGCTATTTTCGACAAAAATGGGGTTGTGTGGCCATTGATCATCGACCAGACGCTCATACACCTCACCCCACATATGTTTCCTTGTCGTAGATCACATTCTTGGATTTCTGGTGGAGACCATTTCTTGGTCAAAAATCCGTAGGTGTTAGCCTTCGATATTATTGAAAATGGTCGTTCATGGCTATTTTTGACAAAATGGGGGTTGTGTGGCCATTGATCGTCGACCAGAGGCTCATACACCTCACCCCACATATGTTTCCTTGCCATAGATCACATTCTTGGATTTCTGGTGGAGACCATTTCTTGGTCAAAAATCCATAGGTGTTAGCCTTCGGTATTTTTGAAAATGGTCGCTCATGGCTATTTTCGACAAAATGGGGGTTGTGTGGCCATTGATCATCGACTAGAGGCTCATACACCTTCATTCATGGCTATTTTCGACAAAATGGGGTTGTGTGGCCATTGATCATCGACCAGAGGCTCATACACCAATCCCCACATATGTTTCCTTGCCATAGATCACATTCTTGGATTTCTGGTGGAGACCATTTCTTGGTCAAAATCCATAGGTGTTAGCCTTCGGTATTATTGAAAATGGTCGTTCATGGCTATTTTCATAAAAAATGGGGTTGTGTGGCCATTGATCATCGACAGAGGCTCATACACCTCACCCCACATATGTTTCCTTGCCATAGATCACATTCTTGGATTTCTGGTGGAGACCATTTCTTGGTCAAAATCCGTAGGTGTTAGCCTTCGTATTATTGAAAATGGTCGTTCATGGCTATTTTTGGCAAAAATGGGGTTGTGTGGCCATTGATCGTCGACCAGAGGCTCATACACCTCACCCCACATATGTTTCCTTGCCATAGATCACATTCTTGGATTTCTGGTGGAGACCATTTCTTGGTCAAAAATCCATACGTGTTAGCCTTTGGTATTTTTGAAAATGGTCGCTCATGGCTATTTTCAAGGTCGCTCATGGCTATTTTCAAGGTCGCTCATGGCTATTTTCATAAATACCGAAGGCTAACACCTACGGATCTTTGACCAAGAAATGGGGGTTGTGTGGCCATTGATCATCAACCCGAGGCTCATACACCTCACCCCACATATGTTTCCGCCATAGATCACATTCTTGGATTTCTGGTGGAGACCATTTCTTGGTCAAAACCTCACCCCACATATGTTCCTTGCCATAGATTACATTCTTGGATTTCTGGTGGAGACCATTTCTTGGTCAAAATCCGTAGGTGCTAGCCTTCGGTATTATTGAAAATGGTCGTTCATGGCTATTTTCGACAAAAATGCGGGTTGTGTGGCCATTGATCATCGACCAGAGGCTCATACACCTCACCCCACATATGTTTCCTTGCCATAGATCACATTCTTGGATTTCTGTGGAGACCATTTCTTGTCAAAAACTCGTACGTGTTAGCCTTCGGTATTATTGAAAATGGTCGTTCATGGCTATTTTCGACAAAAATGGGGGTTGTGTGGCCATTGATCATCGACCAGACGCTCATACACCTCACCCCACATATGTTTCCTTGCCATAGATCACATTCTTGGATTTCTGGTGGAGACCATTTCTTGGTTAAAACTCGTACGTGTTAGCCTCTTATATTATTGAAAATGGTTGTTCATGGCTATTTTCGACAAAAATGGGGGTTGTGTGGCCATTGATCATCGACTAGAGGCTCATACACCTCACCCCACATATGTTTCCTTGCCATAGATCACATTCTTGGATTTCTGGTGGAGACCATTACTTGGTCAAAAATCCGTACGTGTTAGCCTTCGGTATTATTGAAAATGGTCGTTCATGGCTATTTTCGACAAAAATGGGGGTTGTGTAGCCATTGATCATCGACCAGAGGCTTGTACACTTCACCCCACATATGTTTTCTTGCCATAGATCAGAATCTTGGATTTCTCGTGGAGACCATTTGTTGGTCAAAATTCGTAGGTGTTAGCCTTCGGTATTATTGAAATGGTCGTTCATGGCTATTTTCGACAAAATGGGGTTGTGTGGCCATTGATCTTCGACCAGAGGCTCATACACCTCACTACACATATGTTTCCTTGTCGTAGATCACATTCTTGGATTTCTGGTGGAGACCATTTCTTGGTCAAAAATCCGTAGGTGTTAGCCTTCGATATTATTGAAAATGGTCATTCATGGCTATTTTCGGCAAAATGGGGGTTGTGTGGCCATTGATCGTCGACCAGAGGCTCATACACCTCACCCCACATATGTTTCCTTGTCGTAGATCACATTCTTGGATTTCTGGTGGAGACCATTTCTTGGTCAAAAATCCGTAGGGTTAGCCTTCGATATTATTGAAAATGGTCATTCATGGCTATTTTTGGCAAAATGGGGGTTGTGTGGCCATTGATCGTCGACCAGAGGCTCATACACCTCACCCCACATATGTTTCCTTGCCATAGATCACATTCTTGGATTTCTGGTGGAGACCATTTCTTGGTCAAATCCGTAGGTGTTAGCCTTCGATATTATTGAAAATGGTCGTTCATGGCTATTTTCAAAAATGGGGGTTGTGTGGCCATTGATCATCGACCAGAGGCTCATACACCTCACCCCACATATGTTTCCTTGCCATAGATGACATTCTTGGATTTCTGTGGAGACCATTTCTTGGTCAAAATCCGTACGTGTTAGCCTTCGGTATTATTGAAAATGGTCGTTCATGGCTATTTTCGACAAAAATGGGGTTGTGTAGCCATTGATCATCGACCAGAGGCTCGTACACTTCACCCACATATGTTTTCTTGCCATAGATCAGAATCTTGGATTTCTCGTGGAGACCATTTGTTGGTCAAAATTCGTAGGTGTTAGCCTTCGGTATTATTGAAAATGGTCGTTCATGGCTATTTTCGACAAAAATGGGGGTTGTGTGGCCATTGATCATCGACCAACGCTCATACACCTCACCCCACATATGTTTCCTTGCCATAGATCACATTCTTGGATTTCAGTGGAGACCATTTCTTGGTCAAAAATCCGTAGGTGTTAGCCTTCGATATTATTGAAAATGGTCATTCATGGCTATTTTTGACAAAATGGGGGTTGTGTGGCCATTGATCTTCCACCAGAGGCTCATACACCTCACCCCACATATGTTTCCTTGCCATAGATCACATTCTTGGATTTCTGGTGAGACCATTTCTTGGTCAAAAATTCGTAGGTGTTAGCCTTCGGTATTATTGTAAATGGTCATTCTATGGCAAGGAAACATATGTGGGGTGAAGTGTATGAGCGTCTGGTCGATGATCAATGGCCACACAACCCCCATTTTTGCCGAAAATAGCCATGAGCGACCATTTTCATAATACTAAGGCTAAGACCTACGGATTTTTGCCCATGAATGGTCTCCACCAGAAATCCAAGAATGTGATCTATGGCAAGGAAACATATGTGGGGTGAGGTGTATGAGCCTCTGGTCGATGATCAATGGCCACACAACCCCCTTTTTTGTCAAAATAGCCATGAACGACCATTTTCAATAATATCGAAGGCTAACAACTACGGATTTTTCACCAAGAAATGGTCTCCACCAGAAATCCAAGAATGTGATCTACGACAAGGAAACATATGTGGGGTGAGGTGTATGAGCCTCTGGTCGACGATCAATGGCCACACAACCCCATTTTGCCGAAAATAGCCATGAATGACCATTTTCAATAATACCGAAGGCTAACACCTACGGATTTTTGACCAAGAAATGGTCTCCACCAGAAATCCAAGAATGTGATCTATGGCAAGGAAACATATGTGGGGTGAGGTGTACGAGCATCTGGTCGATGATCATGGCCACACAACCCCCATTTTTGTCAAAAATTGCCATGAACGACTATTTTCATAATACCGAAGGCTAACACCTACGGATTTCTGACCAAGAAATCGTCTCCACCAAATCCAAAAATGTGATATATGGCAAGGAAACATATGTGGGTGAGGTGTACGAGACTCTGGTCGATGATCAATGGCCACACAACCCCCATTTTTGTCGAAAATAGCCATGAACGACATTTTCAATAATACCAAATGCTAACACCTACGGATTTTTTGACCAAAATGGTCTCCACCAGAAATCCAAGAATGTGATCTATGGCAAGGAAACATATGTGGGTGAGGTGTACGAGCCTCTGGTCGATGATCAATGGCCACACAACCCCATTTTTGTCGAAATAGCCATGAACGCCATTTTCAAAAATCCGAAGACTAACACCTACAGATTTTTGACCAAGAAATGGTCTCCACCAGAAATCCAAGAATGTGATCTATGGCAAGGAAACATATGTGTTGAGGTGTACGAGCCTCTGGTCGATGATCAATGGCCACACAACCCCATTTTGTCGAAATAGCCATGAACGACCATTTTCAATAATACCGAAGGCTAACACGTACGAGTTTTTGACCAAGAAATGGTCTCCACCAGAAATCCAAGAATGTGATCTATGGCAAGGAAACATATGTGGGGTGAGGTTTAGAGCCTCTAGTCGATGATAATGGCCACACAACCCCCATTTTTTATGAAAATAGCCATGAGCGACCTTGAAAATAGCCATGAGCGACCATTTTCAATAATACTAGAGCTAACACCTACGGATTTTAGACCAAGAAATGGTCTCCACCAGAAATCCAAGAATGTGATCTATGGCAAGGAAACATATGTGGGTGTCGAAAATAGCCATGAACGACCATTTTCAATAACCGAAGGCTAACACCTACGGATTTTTGACCAGAATGGTACCAGAAATCCAAGAATGTAATCTATGGCAAGGAAACATATGTGGGGTGAGGTTTATGAGCCTCTAGTCGATGATAAATGGCCACACAACCCCCATTTTTTATGAAAATAGCCATGAGCGACATTTTCAATAATACTAGAGGCTAAGACCTACGGATTTTTGACCAAGAAATGGTTGAAAGGGAATTAGGCTTACACCTAGTTCCTATATAATTTTGGTGGTTGAATTGCCCAACACAAACAATTGGACTGACTAGTTTTGCTCTAGATTATATGTTCTACAGGTGCCAAAGGTTCATCTATAACCATACTAAATCGACTGTCCCGAAATACCGTAGATTATTCCGGACAGGAGAAGCTTTTTGGAAAAACAGGCCAAGCGCGGACTGTCCGGGCCCTTGCGGCGGACCGTCCGCGACACAAGGATGTCACTCGGCCAGAACCAATGCAAAATCGAAGTCTACACTATGGACTGTCCGGAGGAAAGCAAAGACCGTCCGAGCCCTTGCGCGGACCGTCGGCCTCTGGCGCGGACCGTCCGGTGTGAGAAACCGAAAAACCCGAAGGTGACGTGTTCGGAGAATGAATTATAGCGGGTTCGCGGACCGTCCGGGCCAGGATCGCGGACCGTCCGCGAGTGGGTCTGTCTGACATCTGACAACGCATTAAATGCAATATAGCCGTTGATATAGCCGTTACTGCTGACCGTTGCATTTTCAGCCGTTGATCTACTGGGCGGACCGTCCGGACCTGGCACGCGGACGCCGTCCGCGCTCAGCAGAATGGAGCAACGGCTAGGAAGTGGTTGTGGCTATAAATACAACCCCAACCACCTCCATTCACTTCATCCAAGCATTCCAACCTTCAACATTCAATACCAAGAGCTAGCATTCCATTCCAAGACACATTCAAAGCCTCCATCTCTCCAAGTTTCACAATTGAGAAAAGAGATCATTAGTGATTAGTGACTTGAGAGAGAAAGTGATCCGTGTGTTTTTCGTCTCTTGTCGCTTGGCCTTTTTGCAATCGTGCTTTCTTTATTCTTTCATTACGATCAAGCACTCACTTGTAATCGAGGCAAGAGGCACCAATGTGTGGTGGCCCTTGTGGGAACTTTGTGTTCCAAGTGATTGAGAAGAGAAGCTCACTCGATCCGTGGGATCGTTTGAGAGAGGGAAGGGTTGAAGAGACCCTCCTTTGTGGCCTCCTCAACGGGTAGTAGGTTTGCAAGAACCGACCTTGGTAAAACAAATCCGCGTGTCACACTCTTCATTTGCTTGCGATTTGTTTTCCACCTCTCTCTCGCGGACTCGTTTCTTTATTACTAACGCTAACCCGGCTTGTAGTTGTGTTTATATTTGTAAATTTCAGTTTCGCCCTATTCACCCCCCCTCTAGGCGACTTTCAATTGGTATCAAAGCTCGTGCTTCATTAGAGCCTAACCGCTCGAAGTGATGTCGGGAGATCACGCCAAGAAGGAGATGGAGACCGGCGAAAAGCCCACTACAAGCCACGGGAGCACTTCATCGAAGAGTCCCGCACCAAAAGGAGGGAGAAGAGAAGAGCTCCTCCAACAAAGGGAAGGAGAAGAAATCTTCTTCTCACCACAAAGAGAAGAAGGAAAAATCTTCTTCCCACAAGCCGCATCGAAGCGGGACAAGCAAAAGAGGATGAGGAAAGTGGTCTACTACGAGACCGACACTTCATCAACATCAACCTCCGACTCCGATGCGCCCTCCGTAACTTCTAAACGCCAAGAGGGTAAGAAGTTTAGTAAGATCCCCCTACACTATTCTCGCATTTCTAAACATGCACCTCTACTTTCCGTCCCATTAGGCAAACCACCAACTTTTGGTGAAGATTATGCTAGGTGGAGTGATTTAATGAGATTTCATCTAACCTCACTCACAAAAGTATATGGGATGTTGTTGAGTTTTGCCCAGGTACCGTCAGTAGGATAAAGACTATGACGAGGATGAGGTGGCCCAAATCGAGCACTTTCAACTCTCAAGCGACAACAATACTCCTCGCCTCTTTGAGTAGAGAGGAGTATAACAAAGTTTCAAGGGTTGAAGAGCGCCAAGGAGGTTTGGGATGTTCTCAAAACCGCGCACGAGGGAGACGAGCTCACCAAGATCACCAAGCGGGAAACGATCGAGGGGAGCTCGGTCGGTTCTGGCTTCGCAAAGGGGAGGAGCCACAACATATGTACAACCGGCTCAAGACCTTGGTGACCAAGTGCGCAACCTCGGGAGCGTAAAGTGGGTGACCACGAGGTGGTTAAGGTTATTCTAAGATCTCTTATTTTCCTTACCCTACTCAAGTTCAATTAATTCATGTAATCGTAGATATACTAAAATGACCCCCGAGGAAGTTATCGGGCATTTTGTAAGTTTTGAGTGCATGGTCGAAGGCTCAAGGAAGATCAACGAGCTTGATGATCCATCTACATCCGAAGCTCAACCGTCGCATTCAAAGCGACGGAAGAAAAGAAGGAGGATCTACACCAATCGACAACCAATAGACGCCTCCAAGCTGACAATGAAGAAATGGCGCTAGTCATCAAGAGCTTCCGCCAAATCCTCAAACAGAGGAGGGGGAAAGACTACAAGTCCCGCTCCAAGAAGGTTTGCTACAATGTGTAAGCCAGTCATTTTATTGCTAAATGTCCTATATCAAGTGACAGTGACCGAGGCAACGACAAAGGGAAAGAAAGGAGAAGAAGAGGTACTACAAGAAGAAGGGCGGAGATGCCCATGTTTTCGGGAGTGGGATTCCGACGAAAGCTCAAGCGACTCCTCCGACGACGAGGACGCCACCAACATCGCCGTCACCAAGGACTTCTCTTCCCAACGTCGGCCACAAGTGCCTCATGGCAAAGGACGGCAAAAGAAGGTAAAATCCAAATCATCCACTAAATATGAGTCTTCTAGTGATGATAATGCTAGTGATGAGGAGATAACTTGCGCTCTCTTTTTGCCAACCTCAACATGCAAAAAAAAAAAACTTAATGAATTTATTAGTGCCATTCATGAAAAGGATGATCTCTTGGACACCCAAGAGGACTTCCTTATTAAAGAAAATAAGAAGCATGTTAAGGTTAAAAATGTTATGCTCTAGAAGTAGAAAAATGTGAAAAATTATCTAGTGAGCTAAGCACTTGCCGTGAGATGATTGACAACCTTAGGAATGAAAATGCTAGTTTAAATAAGGTTGATTCACATGTTTGCAATGTTTCAATTCCTAATCCTAGAGATAATAATGATGATTTGCTTGCTAGGATTGATGAATTAAACATTTCCTTGCTAGCCTTAGAGATGAAAATAAAAATTGCTTGCTAAGGCTAAAGATTTTTGATGTTTGCAAAATTACAATTTCCGATCTTAGAGATAAGAATGATATACTTCATGCTAAGATTGTTGAACTTAATTCTTGCAAACCCTCTACATCTACCATTGAGCATGTCACTATTTGCACTAGATGTAGAGATATTGATGTAGATGCTATTCATGATCACATGATTTTAATTAACAACAAAATGATCATATAGCTAAATTAATGCTAAAATTGCCGAGCACAACCTAGAAAATGAGAAATTTAAATTTGCTCGTAGCATGCTTTATAATGGGAGACGCCCTGGCATCAAGGATGGCATTGGCTTCCAAAGGGGAGACAATGTCAAACTTAATGCCCCCCTAAAAGATTGTCCAATTTTGTTAAGGGCAAGGCTCCCATGCCTCAGGATAACGAGGGTTACATTTTATACCCTGCCGGTTATCCTAAGGACAAAATTAGAAAAATTCATTCTAGGAAGTCTCACTCTGGTTCTAACCATGCTTTTATGTATAAGAGTGAGACATCTAGCTCTAGGCAACCAACCGTGCTAGGTTGTCTAGAAAGAAAACTCCTAGTGCATCAAATGATCAAAACATTTCCTTTAAAACTTTGATGCATCTTATGTTTTAACTAACAAATCCGGCAAGGTAGTTGCCAAATATGTTGGGGGCAAGCACAAGGGGTCAAAGACTTGTGTTTGGGTACCCAAAGTTCTTGTGTCTAATGCCAAAGGACCCAAACCATTTGGGTACCTAAAGTCAAGAACTAAACTTGTTTTGTAGGTTTTCATCCGGGGGCTCAAGTTGGATACTCGACAGCGGTGCACGAACCACAGACAGGGAGAAGAAAATGTTCTCCTCCTATGAGAAAAACCAAGATCCCCAACGAGCTATCACATTCGGGGATGGAATCAAGGTTTGGTCAAAGTTTGGGTAAATTGCTATATCTCCGGACCATTCCATTTCCAATGTTTTTCTTGTTGATTCCTTAGATTACAACTTGCTTTCTGTTTCCCAATTATGTCAAATGGGCTACAACTGTCTATTCACTGATATAGGTGTCACTGTCTTTAGAAGAAGTGATGATTCAATAGCATTTAAGGGAGTGTTAGAAGGGTCAGCTATACTTGGTAGATTTTGATAGAGCTGAACTCGACACTTGCTTAATTGCTAAGACTAACATGGGTTGGCTCTGGCACCGCCGACTAGCTCATGTTGGGATGAAGAATCTTCATAAGCTTCTAAAGGGAGAACACATTTTAGGACTAACAAATGTTCATTTTGAGAAAGACATGATTTGTAGCGCATGCCAAGCAGGAAAGCAAGTTGGCTCTCATCATCCGCATAAGAACATAATGACGACCCGACAGGCCACTGGAGCTCCTGCACATGGATCTATTCGGCCCAATAGCCTACATAAGCATCGGCGGGAGTAAGTACTGTCTAGTTATTGTGGATGATTATTCTCGCCTTCACTTGGGTATTCTTTTTACAGGAAAATCTCAACCCAAGAAACCTTAAAGGGATTCTTGAGACGGGCTCAAATGAGTTCGGCTTAAGGATCAAGAAAATTAGAAGCGACAACGGGACGGAGTTCAAGAACTCTCAAATCGAAGGCTTCCTTGAGGAGGAGGGAATCAAGCATGAGTTCTCTTCTCCCTACACACCTCAACAAAAGGGTGTAGTGGAGAGGAAGAATAGAACTCTATTGGACATGGCAAGGACCATGCTTGATGAGTACAAGACTTCGGATCGGTTTTGGGCCGAGGCGGTCAACACCGCTTGCTACGCCATCAACCGGTTTATCTCTTCACCGAATCCTCAAGAAGACATCGTATGAACTCCTAACCGGTAAAAAGCCCAACATTTCATATTTTAGAGTCTTTGGTAGCAAATGCTTTATTCTAGTTAAAAAGGTAGAAATCTAAATTTGCTCCTAAGACTGTAGAAGGCTTTTTACTTGGTTATGACTCAAACACAAGGCATATAGGGTCTTTAACAAGTCCACCGGACTAGTTGAAGTCTCATGTGACGTTGTGTTTGATGAAACTAACGGCTCTCAGTAGAGCATGTTGATCTTGATGAGATAGGTGATGACGAGGCTCCGTGCATCGCGTTAAGGAACATGTCCATCGGGGATGTGTGTCCTAAGGATCCAAAGAGCCTCCAAACACACAAGATCAACCATCCTCCTCCACGCAAGCATCTCCACCAACTCAAATGAGGATGAAGCTCAAGTTGATGAAGTAGAAGATCAAGCAAATGAGCCACCTCAAGATGATGGCAATGATCAAGGGGGAGATGCAATGAGGAAGACAAGGAGGATGAAGAGCAAAGGCTGCCACACCCAAGAGTCCACCAAGCAATCCAACGAGATCACCCCTCGACACCATCCTCGGCGACATTCATAAGGGGTAACCACTAGATCTCGTGTTGCACACTTTTGCCAACATTACTCGTTTGTTTCCTCTATTGAGCCACACAGGGTAGAGGAAGCACTTCAAGATTCGATTGGGTGGTGGCAATGCAAGAGGAACTCAACAACTTCACTAGGAATGAGGTATGGCAATTTAGTTCCACGTCCTAACCAAAATGTTGTAGGAACCAAATGGGTCTTCCGCACAAGCAAGATGAGCATGGTGTGGTGACAAGGAACAAAGCTCGACTTATGGCCAAGGGATACTCCAAGTCGAAGGTTTGGATTTCGGTGAAACCTATGCACCCGTAGCTAGGCTTGAGTCAATTCGAATATTATTGGCCTATGCTACTTACCATGGCTTTAAGCTTTATCAAATGGACGTGAAAAGTGCCTTCCTCAATGGACCAATCAAGGAAGAGGTCTATGTTGAGCAACCTCCCGGCATTGAAGAGAGTGAGTATCCTAACCATGTCTATAAGCTCTCTAAGGCGCTTTATGGGCTCAAGCAAGCCCCAAGAGCATGGTATGAATGCCTTAGAGATTTCCTTATTGCAAATGGCTTCAAAGTCGGAAAGGCCGATCCACACTCTTTACTAAAACTCTTGAAATGACTTGTTTGTATGCCAAATTTATGTTGATGATATTATATTTGGGTCTACTAATGAGTCTACATGTGAAGAGTTTAGTAGGATCATGACACAGAAGTTCGAGATGTCTATGATTGGGAGTTGAAGTATTTTCTAGGATTCCAAGTCAAACACTCCAAGAGGGCACCTTCATCAGCCAAACGAAGTACACTCAAGACATTCTAACCAAGTTTGGGATGAAGGATGCCAAACCCATCAAGACACCCATGGGAACTAATGGGCATCTCGACCTCGACACGGGAGGTAAGTCCGTGGATCAAAAGGTATACCGTCGATGATAGGTTCTTTACTCTATTTATGTGCATCTCGACCGGATATTATGCTTTCCGTATGCATGTGTGCAAGATTCCAAGCCGACCCTAAGGAAGCTCACCTTACGGCCGTAAAACGAATCTTGAGATATTTGGCTTATACTCCTACTTTGGGCTTTGGTATCCTTGGGGATCCACATTTGATTTGATTGGTTATTCGGATGCCGATTGGGCGGGGTGTAAATCAATAGGAAGGCACATCGGGGACTTGCCAGTTCTTGGAAGATCCTTGGTGTCTTGGGCTTCAAAGAAGCAAATTCGGTCGCTCTTTCCACCGCCGAAGCCGAGTATATTGCCGCAGGCCATTGTTTGCGCGCAATAGCTTTGGATGAGGCAAACCCTGCGGGACTACGGTTACAAATTAACCAAAGTTCCTTTGCTATGTGATAATGAGTGCAATCAAAATGGCCGACAATCCCGTCGAGCATAGCCGCACTAAACACATAGCCATTCGGTATCACTTTTTGAGGGATCACCAACAAAAGGGAGATATCGAGATTTCTTACATTAATACTAAAGATCAATTAGCCGATATCTTTACCAAGCCTCTTGATGACAATCTTTTAACAAACTTAGGCATGAGCTCAATATTCTTGATTCGCATTTCTTTTGCTAGCTTGCACATATAGCTCATTTTATATAACCTTTGATCATGTCTCTTTCATATGCTATGACTAATGTGTTTTCAAGTCTATTTCAAACCAAGTCATAGGTGTATTGAAAGGATTGGAGTCTTCGCGAAGACAAAGGCTTCCACTACGTAACTCATCCTTCGCCGTCGCTCCAAGCAACTCTCCGTTCAAGGGGGAGAAAACTTGAGCACCAAGCAAAAGGACTTCGTCTTTGGTATAATCTTAACTCATTTATTTATGACCAAAGGGGAAGAAAGCACTTCGAGGGCTCTAATGATTCCGTTTTTGGCGATTCATGCCAAAGGGGGAGAAAGTAAGCCCAAAGCAAAAGGACCGCACCACCACCATTTCAAAACTTAACTTAAGTGTTGAATATTTTCAATTGGTATCCTATTGTGTTCAAAGGGGAGAAAGTAGTATTTCAAATGATACATCAAAACCCTCTTGAACACTAGAGGAGAATCTCATTTAGGGGAGTTTTGTTTAGTCAAAGGAAAAGCATTTGAAACAGGGGAGAAAATTTCAAATCTTGAAATGCTTCTCAAATCTTATTCATTTGCCTTTGACTATTTGCAAAAGAACATTGAAAAGATTTACAAAGATTTTGCAAAACAAACATGTGGTGCAAGCGTGGTCCAAAATGTTAAAATGAAGAAACAATCCATGCATATCTTGTAAGCATTTTATATGGCTCATTCCAAGCAACCTTTGCACTTACATTATGCAACTAGTTCAATTATGCACTTCTACATTTGCTTTGGTTTTGTTGTGGCATCAATCACCAAAAGGGGGAGATTGAAAGGGAATTAGGCTTACACCTAGTTCCTATATAATTTTGGTGGTTGAATTGCCCAACACAAACAATTGGACTGACTAGTTTTTGCTCTAGATTATATGTTCTACAGTGCCAAAGTTCATCTATACCATACTAATCGACTGTCCGAAATACCGTAGATTATTCCGGACAGGAGAAGCTTTTTGGAAAAACAGGCCAAGCGCGGACTGTCCGGGCCCTTGCGGCGGACCGTCCGCGACACAAGGATGTCACTCGGCCAGACCAATGCAAAAATCGAAGTCTACACTATGGACTGTCCGGAGGAAAAGCAAAGACCGTCCGAGCCCTTGCGCGGACCGTCCGGCCTCTGGCGCGGACCGTCCGGTAGGTGAGAAACCGAAAAACCCGAAGGTGACGGTTCGGAGAAATGATTATAGCGGGTTCGCGGACCGTCCGGGCCAGGATCGCGGACCGTCCGCAACTGGTCTGTCTGACATCTGACAACGCATTAAATGCAATATAGCCGTTGATATAGCCGTTACTGCTGACCGTTGCATTTTCAGCCGTTGATCTACTGGGGCGGACCGTCCGGACCTGGCACGCGACCGTCCGCGCTCAGCAGAATGGAGCAACGGCTAGGAAGTGGTTGTGGCTATAAATACAACCCCAACCACCTCCATTCACTCATCCAAGCATTCCAACCTTCAACATTCAATACAAGAGCTAGCATTCCATTCCAAGACACATTCAAAGCCTCCATCTCTCCAAGTTTCACAATTGAGAAAAGAGATCATTAGTGATTAGTGACTTGAGAGAGAAAGTGATCCGTGTGTTATTCGTCGCTCTTGTCGCTTGGCCTTTTTGCAATCGTGCTTTCTTGATTCTTTCATTACGATCAAGCACTCACTGTAATCGAGGCAAGAGGCACCAATTGTGTGGTGGCCCTTGTGGGAACTTTGTGTTCCAAGTGATTGAGAAGAGAAAGCTCACTCGATCCGTGGGATCGTTTGAGAGAGGGAGGGTTGAAAGAGACCCGGCCTTTGTGGCCTCCTCAACGGGGAGTAGGTTTGCAAGAACCGAACCTCGGTAAAACAAATCCGCGTGTCACACTCTTCATTTGCTTGCGATTGTTTTCCACCCTCTCTCGCGGACTTCGTTTCTTTATTACTAACGCTAACCCGGCTTGTAGTTGTGTTTATATTGTAAATTTCAGTTTCGCCCTATTCACCCCCCCTCTAGCGACTTTCAATTGGTATCAAAGCTCGTGCTTCATTAGAGCCTAACCGCTCGAAGTGATGTCGGGAGATCACGCCAAGAAGGAGATGGAGACCGGCGAAAAGCCCACTACAAGCCACGGGAGCACTTCATCGGAAGAGTCCGCACCAAAAGGAGGGAGAAGAAGAAGAGCTCCTCCAACAAAGGGAAGGAGAAGAAATCTTCTTCTCACCACAAAGAGAAGAAGGAAAAATCTTCTTCCCACAAGCCGCATCGAAGCGGGGACAAGCAAAAGAGGATGAGGAAAGTGGTCTACTACGAGACCGACACTTCATCAACATCAACCTCCGACTCCGATGCGCCCTCCGTAACTTCTAAACGCCAAGAGCGTAAGAAGTTTAGTAAATCCCCCTACACTATTCTCGCATTTCTAAACATGCACCTCTACTTTCCGTCCCATTAGGCAAACCACCACTTTTGATGGTGAAGATTATGCTAGGTGGAGTGATTTAATGAGATTTCATCTAACCTCACTCCACAAAGTATATGAGATGTTGTTGAGTTTGGTGCACAGGTACCGTCAGTAGGGATAAAGACTATGACGAGGATGAGGTGGCCCAAATCGAGCACTTCAGTCTCAAGCGACAACAATACTCCTCGCCTCTTTGAGTAAGAGGAGTATAACAAAGTTCAAGGGTTGAAGAGCGCCAAGGAGGTTTGGGATGTGCTCAAACCGCGCACGAGGGGAGACGAGCTCACCAAGATCACCAAGCGGGAAACGATCGATGGGGAGCTCGGATCGGTTCTGGCTTCGCAAAGGGGAGGAGCCACAACATATGTACAACCGGCTCAAGACCTTGGTGAACCAAGTGCGCAACCTCGGGAGCGTAAAGTGGGATGACCACGAGGTGGTTAAGGTTATTCTAAGATCTCTTATTTCCTTAACCTACTCAAGTTCAATTAATTCATGGTAATCGTAGATATACTAAAATGACCCCCGAGGAAGTTATCGGGCATTTTGTAAGTTTTGAGTGCATGGTCGAAGGCTCAAGGAAGATCAACGAGCTTGATGATCCATCTACATCCGAAGCTCAACCCGTCGCATTCAAAGCGACGGAAGAAAAGAAGGAGGAGTCTACCCAAATCGCAACCAATAGACCCCTCCAAGCTTGACAATGAAGAAATGGCGCTAGTCATCAAGAGCTTCCGCCAAATCCTCAAACAAGGAGGGGGAAAGACTACAAGTCCCGCTCCAAGAAGGTTTGCTACAAATGTGGTAAGCCCAGTCATTTTATTGCTAAATGTCCTATATCAGTGACAGTGGACCGAGGCAACGACAAGAAAGGGAGAAGAAAGGAGAAGAAGAGTACTACAAGAGAAGGGCGGAGATGCCCATGTTTGTTCGGGAGTGGGATTCCGACGAAAGCTCAAGCGACTCCTCCGACGACGAGGACGCCGCCAACATCGCCGTCACCAAGGGACTTTCTCTTCCCAAACGTCGGCCACAAGTGCCTCATGGCAAAGACGGCAAAAAAAGGTAAAATCCAATCCCACTAAATATGAGTCTTCTAGTGATGATTAATGCTAGTGATAGTAGATAACTTGCGCTTCTTTTTGCCACCTCAACATGCAACAAAAAGAAAAACTTAATGAATTTATTAGTGCCATTCATGAAAAGGATGATCTCTTGGACACCCAAGAGGACTTCCTTATTAAAGAAAATAAGAAGCATGTTAAGGTTAAAAATGCTTATGCTCTAGAAGTAGAAAAATGTGAAAAATTATCTAGTGAGCTAAGCACTTGCCGTGAGATGATTGACAACCTTAGGAATGAAATGCGAGTTTAAATAAGGTTGATTCACATGTTTGCAATGTTTCAATTCCTAATCCTAGAGATAATAATGATGATTTTCTTGCTAGGATTGATGAATTAAACATTCCCTTGCTAGCCTTAGAGTGAAAATAAAAATTGCTTGCTAAGGCTAAAGATTTTGATGTTTGCAAAATTACAATTTCCGATCTTAGAGAAAAGAATGATCTACTTCATGCTAAGATTGTTGAACTTAATTCTTGCAAACCCTCTACATCTACCATTGAGCATGTCACTATTTGCACTAGATGTAGAGATATTGATGTAGATGCTATTCATGATCACAGTGATTTTAATTAAACAACAAAATGATCATATAGCTAAATTAGATGGCTAAAATTGCCGAGCACAACCTAGAAATGAGAAATTTAAATTTGCTCGTAGCATGCTTTATAATGGGACGCCCTGGCATCAGGATGGCATTGGCTTCCAAAGGGGAGACAATGTCAAACTTAATGCCCTCCTAAAGATTGTCCAATTTTGTTAAGGGCAAGGCTCCCATGCCTCAGGATACGAGGGTTACATTTATACCCTGCCGGTTATCCCGAAGGACAAAATTAAAAAATTCATTCTAGGAAGTCTCACGCTGGTTCTAACCATGCTTTATGTATAGAGTGAGACATCTAGCTCTAGGCAACCAACCCGTTGCTAGGTTGTCTAGAAAGAAAACTCTAGTGCATCAAATGATCAAAACATTTCCTTTAAACTTTTGATGCATCTTATGTTTTAACTAACAAACTCCGGCAAGGTAGTTGCCGAATATGTTGGGGGCAGCACAAGGGGTCAAACTTGTGTTTGGGTACCCAAAGTTCTTGTGTCTAATGCCAAAGGACCCAAAACCATTTTGGGTACCTAAAGTCAAGAATAAACTGTTTTTGTAGGGTTTATGCATCCGGGGGCTCAAGTTGGATACTCGACAGCGGTGCACGAACCACATGACAGGGGAGAAGAAAATGTTCTCCTCCTATGAGAAAAAACCAAGATCCCCAACGAGCTATCACATTCGGGGATGGAAATCAAGGTTTGGTCAAAGGTTTGGGTAAAAATTGCTATATCTCCGGACCATTCCATTTCCAATGTTTTTCTTGTTGATTCCTTAGATTACAACTTGCTTTCTGTTTCCCAATTATGTCAAATGGGGCTACAACTGTCTATTCACTGATATAGGTGGTCACTGTCTTTAGAAGAAGTGATGATTCAATAGCATTTAAGGGAGTGTTAGAAGGGTCAGCTATACTTGGTAGATTTTGATAGAGCTGACTCGACACTTGCTTATTGCTAAGACTAACATGGTTGGCTCTGGCACCGCCGACTAGCTCATGTTGGGATGAAGAATCTTCATAAGCTTCTAAAGGGAGAACACATTTTAGGACTAACAAATGTTCATTTTGAGAAAGATAGGATTGTAGCGCATGCCAAGCAGGAAAGCAAGTTGGCTCTCATCATCCGCATAAGAACATAATGCGACCGACAGGCCACTGGAGCTCCTGCACATGGATCTATTCGGCCCAATAGCCTACATAAGCATCGCGGGGAAGTAAGTACTGTCTAGTTATATGTGGATGATTATTCTCGCTTCACTTGGGTATTCTTTTTACAGGAAAAATCTCAAACCCAAGAACCTTAAAGGGATTCTTGAGACGGCTCAAAATGAGTTCGGCTTAAGATCAAGAAAATTAGAAGCGACAACGGACGGAGTTCAAAAACTCTCAAATCGAGGCTTCCTTGAGGAGGAGGGAATCAAGCATGAGTTCTCTTCTCCCTACACACCTCAACAAAATGGTGTAGTGGGAAGGAAGAATAGAACTCTATTGGACATGGCAAGGACCATGCTTGATGAGTACAGACTTTCGATCGGTTTTTGGGCCGAGGCGGTCACACCGCTTGCTACGTCCATCACCGGTTATATCTTCACCGAATCCTCAAGAAGACATCGTATGAACTCCTAACCGGTAAAAAGCCCAACATTTCTATTTTAGAGTCTTTGGTAGCAATGCTTATTCTAGTTAAAAGAGGTAGAAAATCTAAATTTGCTCCTAAGACTGTAGAAGGCTTTTTACTTGGTTATGACTCAAACACAAGGGCATATAGGGTCTTTAACAAGTCCACCGGACTAGTTGAAGTCTCATGTGACGTTGTGTTTGATGAAACTAACGGCTCTCAAGTAGAGCATGTTGATCTTGATGAGATAGGTGATGACGAGGCTCCGTGCATCGCGTTAAGGAACATGTCCATCGGGATGTGTGTCCTAAGGAATCCAAAGAGCCTCCAAACACACAAGATCAACCATCCTCCTCCACGCAAGCATCTCCACCAACTCAAAATGAGGATGAAAGCTCAAGTTGATGAAGTAGAAGATCAAGCAATGAGCCACCTCAAGATGATGGCAATGATCAAGGGGGAGATGCAAATGAGGAAGACAAGGAGGATGAAGAGCAAAGGCCGCCACACCCAAGAGTCCACCAAGCAATCCAACGAGATCACCCCGTCGACACCATCCTCGGCGACATTCATAAGGGGTGGTAACCACTAGATCTCGTGTTGCACACTTTTGCGAACATTACTCGTTTGTTTCCCTCTATTGAGCCACACAGGTAGAGGAAGCACTTCAAGATTCGGATTGGGTGGTGGCAATGCAAGAGGAACTCAACAACTTCACTAGGAATGAGGTATGGCATTTAGTTCCACGTCCTAACCAAAATGTTGTAGGAACCAAATGGGTCTTCCGCAACAAGCAAGATGAGCATGGTGTGGTGACAAGGAACAAAGCTCGACTTATGCCAAGGGATACTCCCAAGTCGAAGGTTTGGATTTCGGTGAAACCTATGCACCCGTAGCTAGGCTTGAGTCAATTCGAATATTATTGGCCTATGCTACTTACCCATGGCTTTAAGCTTTATCAAATGGACTGATGAAAAGTGCCTTCCATCAAATGGACCAATCTAAGGACAGAGGTCTATGTTGAGCAACCTCCCGGCTTTGAAGAGAGTGAGTATCCTAACCATGTCTATAAGCTCTCTAAGGCGCTTATGGGCTCAAGCAAGCCCCAAGAGCATGGTATGAATGCCTTAGAGATTTCCCTTATTGCAAATGGCTTCAAAGTCGGAAAGGCCGATCCCACACTCTTTCCTAAAACTCTTGAAATGACTTGTTTGTATGCCAAATTATGTTGATGATATTATATTTGGGTCTACTAATGAGTCTACATGTGAAGAGTTTAGTAGGATCATGACACAGAAGTTCGAGATGTCTATGATGGTGGAGTTGAAGTATTTTCTAGGATTCCAAGTCAAACAACTCCAAGAGGGCACCTTCATCAGCCAAACGAAGTACACTCAAGACTTCTAACCAAGTTTGGGATGAAGGATGCCAAACCCATCAAGACACCCATGGGAACTAATGGGCATCTCGACCTCGACACGGGAGGTAAGTCCGTGGATCAAAAGGTATACCGGTCGATGATAGGTTCTTTACTCTATTTATGTGCATCTCGACCGGATATTATGCTTTCCGTATGCATGTGTGCAAGATTCAAGCCGACCCTAAGGAAGCTCACCTTACGGCCGTAAAACGAATCTTGAGATATTTGGCTTATACTCCTACGTTTGGGCTTTGGTATCCTTGGGGATCCACATTTGATTTGATTGGTTATTCGGATGCCGATTTGGGCGGGGTGTAAATCAATAGGAAGAGCACATCGGGCTTGCCAGTTCTTGGGAAGATCCTTGGTGTCTTGGGCTTCAAAGAAGCAAAATTCGGTCGCTCTTTCCACCGCCGAAGCCGAGTATATTGCCCGCAGGCCATTGTTGCGCGCAATTGCTTTGGATGAGGCAAACCCTGGCGGTACGGTTACAAATTAACCAAAGTTCCTTTGCTATGTGATAATGAGAGTGCAATCAAAATGGCCGACATCCCGTCGAGCATAGCCGCACTAAACACATAGCCATTCGGTATCACTTTTTGAGGGATCACCAACAAAAGGGAGATATCGAGATTTCTTACATTAATACTAAAGATCAATTAGCCGATATCTTTACCAAGCCTCTTGATGAACAATCTTTTAACAAACTTAGGCATGAGCTCAATATTCTTGATTCGCGCAATTTCTTTTGCTAGCTTGCACATATAGCTCATTTTATATACCTTTGATCATGTCTCTTTCATATGCTATGACTAATGTGTTTTCAAGTCTATTTCAACCAGTCATAGGTGTATTGAAAGGGAATTGGAGTCTTCGGCGAAGACAAAGCTTCCACTACGTAACTCATCCTTCGCCGTCGCTCCAAGCAACTCTCCGTTCAAGGGGGAGAAAACTTGAGCACCAAGCAAAAGGACTTTCGGCTTTGGTATAATCTTAACTCTTTATTTATGACCAAAGGGGAAGAAGCAGCTTCGAGGGCTCTAATGATTCCGTTTTTGGCGATTCATGCCAAAGGGGGAGAAAGTAAGAGCCCAAAGCAAAAAGGACCGCACACACCACCAATTTCAAAAACTTAACTTAAGTGTTGAATTTTCAATTGGTATCCTATTGTGTTCAAAAGGGGGAGAAAGTAGTATTTCAAAATGATACATCAAAACCCTCTTGAACACTAAGAGGAGAATCTCATTTAGGGGGAGTTTTGTGTTAGTCAAAGGAAAAGCATTTGAAACAGGGGGAGAAAATTTCAAATCTTGAAAAATGCTTCTCAAAATCTTATTCATTTTGCCTTTGACTATTTGCAAAAGAACATTGAAAGATTTACAAAAGATTTTGCAAAAACAAACATGTGGTGCAAGCGTGGTCCCAAAATGTTAAAATGAAGAAACAATCCATGCATATCTTGTAGCATTTATATTGGCTCAATTCCAAGCAACCTTGCACTTACATTATGCAACTAGTTCAATTATGCACTTCTAACATTTGCTTTGGTTTGTGTTGGCATCAATCACCAAAAAGGGGGAGATTGAAAGGGAATTAGGCTTACACCTAGTTCCTATATAATTTTGGTGGTTGAATTGCCCAACAAACAATTGGACTGACTAGTTTTGCTCTAGATTATATGTTTCTACAGGTGCCAGGTTCATCTATAACCATACTAAATCGACTGTCCGAAATACCGTAGATTTATTCCGACAGTCAGGAGAAGCTTTTGGAAAAACAGGCCAAGCGCGGACTGTCCGGGCCCCTTGCGGCGGACCGTCCGCGACACAAGGATGTCCTCGCAGAACCAATGCAAAAATCGAAGTCTACACACTTATGGACTGGTCCGGAGGAAAAGCAAAGACCGTCCGAGCCTTGCGCGACCGTCCGGCCTCTGGCGCGGACCGTCCGGTAGTGAGAAACCGAAAAACCGAAGGTGACGGGTTCGGAGAAATGAATTATAGGTTCGCGGACCGTCCGGCCAGGATCGCGGACCGTCCCGCGACTGGGTCTGTCTGACATCTGACAACGCATTAAATGCAATATAGCCGTTGATATAGCCGTTACTGCTGACCGTGCATTTTCAGCCGTTGATCTACTGGGCGGACCGTCCGGACCTGGCACGCGGGACCGTCCGCGCTCAGCAGAATGGAGCAACGGCTAGAAGTGGTTGGTGCTATAATACAACCCCAACCACCTCCATTCACTTCACCAAGCATTCCAACCTTTCAACATTCAATACAAGAGCTAGCATTCCATTCCAAGACACATTCAACCTCCATCTCTCCAAGTTTCACAATTGAGAAAAGAGATCATTAGTGATTAGTGACTTGAGAGAGAAAGTGATCCGTGTGTTATTCGTCGCTCTTGTCGCTTGGCCTTTTTGCAATCGTGCTTTCTTGATTCTTTCATTACGATCAAGCACTCACTTGTAATCGAGGCAAGAGGCACCAATTGTGTGGTGGCCCTTGTGGGAACTTTGTGTTCCAAGTGATTGAGAAGAGAAAGCTCACTCGATCCGTGGGATCGTTTGAGAGAGGGAAGGGTTGAAAGAGACCCGGCCTTTGTGCCTCCTCAACGGGGAGTAGGTTGCAAGAAACCGAACCTCGGTAAACAAATCCGCGTGTCACACTCTTCATTTGCTTGCGATTGTTTTCCACCCTCTCTCGCAGGACTCGTTTCTTTATTACTAACGCTAACCCGGCTTGTAGTTGTGTTTATATTTGTAAATTTCAGTTTCGCC